>NC_073631.1:13655000-13958030 GCF_029407905.1 Bubalus kerabau | reverse complement strand
TCAACATCAAGGTAACCTCAGGTTGATCTCTCTTGACCACCTTCTCCTTTTAGCATAGTTTCTTATATGTCAAGAAAACTTGGATTGTATCTCAAACATTGTGAATGATAGAGGCCCTAAGTTCTGGCACACTGCTCCCAAGAGTGCTTTTCTTTTAGCAGAGAAATAACTTGGTTAGGCACAAACCCCATCTCTGACTTATCTTAGGTAGGCAGAACTTCCAAATTTCAAGTCAGTTCTGTAAACCTTAACTGCGCTTCCTTCACCTTTGCCTTACTACGTCTGAGTGTCAGGCGAAATTTTAGGCAAAGATCATACCCACAATGGGTTTCCTGGCTTAGGCTTTTTTCTCTCTCGGATCTTCCTCCTCACTCTCTGAGATCTACTGTTGCCTGAGCTCTGTCTCCTGGTTCTTTATTCCATAAAGATGGGGCACCTTCTACAAAAGTTTTAACTGCTTACCCTACTCTGTTATTGTAGCTTACTCTCAGGCCACAGTTGCAGAATTAAAATCTCACATTTTATATCTCAAATTCTCATTAAATGAAAAAAATGGCAATCTCTCTCCAAAAAACTTTTTTTCTTTCAATTTGGCTGCACAGAGTCCTAGTTGCAGCATGTGGGATCTAGTTCCTTCACCAGGAATCAAGCCCCGGGAGCCCAGGACCTCTGAGTTGGAAGCACAGAGTCTTAGCTCCTGGATTACCAGGGAAGTTCCTCTCTCCAAGTTTTAGCTGTTTATGGTCCCTCTCTGGAGCCTTCAAATAGTTGTTTATATTTTTCACAGTTTAGTATTTACTGGATACTTGGTTATGAATTTGCTCTATGACATCAGAAACAGCATATTCATAACTGTTTCAACTACAGAGTATCTTTTAATATTTGAAGGAACTGGCTTCTCTCACCAGCTTTCACTCTGGATTCACTCGTCTAGGTTTTAGGAAGGCTCTTTGCCTTGTAACCTCAGTTCTCTAACGAAACAAAGAAAAATCGCTGATTTTCAGTTTGTTGAGCTTTCTCTTAGTATAAGCACAGGAGTGATGGCTTCCGAGCTCTTACACGTTGAGGCTTGAAACTAGAAGTCCCTATTATGCTTACAATGTCTATTCAGTATATTACCTTTAATTCATGTTTTTGTTTTTTATACCTAAAGTTAGTTTGTTTAATTCTTACTGACACTTAATCCTCTGCCTTAAATGTGTGTGTGTGTGTGATTCCTTTGTTGAAACATGTTGATACTTATTTCCTGTTACTATGTGTGATGTGGTTAAATGGATTCTGGGCTGCTGCTTCTGTTCATGAGGGTATCTGATGAATTTTCTGAATAAACAATAGCAAGTGATCCTAAGGGAGTGAAAAGGGTATTTGTAAAGTTTACTAAATCTCCTCCTGAAATATAACAAATTCTTAACTTCACTACCTTCTTCTTCTGTGTCCACAGTAAAAATGAAGTTTCTTTAATAAAGGGTGTTGGACTTTTTTTTTTTTTCTGTTTTCATCTAACTTTCTGAAAACACTTCATTTCCTTAGAGCACTTTCTTCTGCCACTTCCTTATTTGCTTCTTGCCACCCTGTCTCCAAGGAATACCTTTCAAGGTCCCCCCGAATAGCACCTTCTTAAGGCTGTTGTTCTGGGCTGCATGCTTTTCAATTTCTTAATGTTCACTATTTAGTAGCCTAGTGTTTTGATCTATTTCTGCTTTATTGACTATGCCAAAGCCTTTGACTGTGTGGATCACAATAAACTGTGGAAAATTATGAAAGAGATGGGAATACCAGACTACCTGACCTGTCTCTTGAGAAATCTGTATGCAGGTCAGGAAGCAACAGTTAGAACTGGACATGGAACAACAGACTGGTTCCAAATAGGAAAAGGAGTACGTCAAGGCTGTATACTGTCACCCTGCTTATTTAACTTATATGCACAGTACATCATGAGAAACGCTGGACTGGAAGAAGCACAAGCTGGAATCAAGATTGCCAGGAGAAATATCAGTAACCTCAGATATGCAGATGACACCACCCTTATGGCAGAAAGTGAAGAGGAATAAAAAGCCTCTTGATGAAAGTGAAAGAGGAGAGTGAAACAGTTGGCTTAAAGCTCAACATGCAGAAAACAAAGATCATGGCATCTGGTGCCATCACTTCATGGGAAATAAATGGGGAAACAGTGGAAACAGTATCAGACTTTATTTTTTGGGGCTCCAAAATCACTGCAGATGGTGATTGCAGCCATGAAATTAAAAGACGCTTACTCCTTGGAAGGAAAGTTATGACCCACCTAGAGAGCATATTCAAAAGCAGAGACATTACTTTGCCAACAAAGGTCCGTCTAGTCAAGGCTATGGTTCTTCCTGTGGTCATGTATGGATGTGAGAGTTGGACTGTGAAGAAGGCTGAGCGCCGAAGAATTGATGCTTTTGAACTGCGGTGCTGGAGAAGACTCTTGAGAGTCCCTTGGACTGCAAGGAGATCCAACCAGAACATTCTGAAGGAGATGAGCCCTGGGATTTCTTTGGAAGGAATGATGCTGAAGCTGAAACTCTAGTACTTTGGCCACCTCGTGCGAAGAGTTGACTCACTGGAAAAGACTCTGATGCTGGGAGGGATTGGGGGCAGAGGGAGAAGGGGACGACAGAGGATGAGATGGCTGGATGGCATCACTGACTCGATGGACGTGAGTATGAGTGAACTCCGGGAGTTGGTGATGGACAGGGAGGCCTGGTGTGCAGTGATTCATGGGGTCGCGAAGAGTGGGACACGACTGAGCAACTGAACTGAACTGAAAGTTAAACTTATTTTACTTTGCCGACAGAGGTCCGTCCAGTCAAAGCTATGGTTTTTCCAGGAGTCATATATGGATGTGAGAGCTGGACTATAAAGAAAGCTGAGCGCCAAAGAACTGATGCTTTTGAACTGTGGTGTTGGAGAAGACCCTTGAGAGTCCCTTGGACTGCAAGAAGATCAAAGCAGTCAATCCTAAAGGAAATCAGTCCTGAATATTCATTGGAAGGACTGATGCTGAAGCTGAAACTCCAATAATTTGGCCACCTGATGCAATGAACTGACTCACTGGAAAAGACCCTGATGCTGGGAAAGATTGAGGGCAGCAGGAGAAAGGGACGACAGAGGATGAGATGGCTGGATGGCATCACCGACTTGATGGACATGAGTTTGAGCAGGCTCCGGGAGTTGGTGATGGACAGGGAAGCCTGGTGTTCTTCAGTCCTTGGGGTCTCAAAGAGTCAGACACAACTGAGCGACTGAAGTGAACTAACCGAAAGGTAAACAGGATTATTTTGTCACCCATCTCCCAGTTGTGCTGTAGGAATAAGCAATGGATAGTTTATTTGCTTTTGTTTTATTCTTTGTGGTTTTATTTTAGCAAATGTGTGAAGTTGCTGAAAAAACATAAGTAGCCCACTTTCATTACAAATGGAAATGGAAAGTCTTTTACCAGTTCCCTTTATATTATTTTTCTTTAACCCTTACAATAAGCCTATGAAATAGACATTATTACTCCTATTTTTCAGATGAGAAAACTCTGAAAGGTTAGTTTACCTGCAATTACTTTTTTGAAAAGTGAAGAGAGTAAGGGTTAAATCCATTTTTAACTCTACAATTCTTAGTCACAGTATTATATCCATTGGATAATAATTTTTTGCCTAAGAGTATAAAGTGCTAGAATCCAAGTGCCAAAAAATTAAAATTCTGACTACACCACATGCTAGGCATGACCTTCAGCAATTCAAGGAACTCAGAGACCTTAGAGAACCTCTGGCTATTCTTCCATAAAATGAGGACAGTATGGTGCTTTTCCTTTAAGGAATGTCTTAATATTAGATGGAATAATCCATAGCACTTATTAAGTACTTAATGTATACTATTTTTATTATTTCCTATATGTGTTAGTCTCTCAGTCGTGTCCAACTCTTTGAGACCCCATGGCCTGTACGAGGAAGTCTCTAGGCAAGAATACTAGAGTGGGTTGCCATTCCCTTCTCCAGGGCATCTTCCCAACCCAGGGACTGAACCCAGGTCTCCTACATTGCAGACACATTCTTTACCATCTGAGCTACCAGGAAAGCCCCTAAAGAATATTAAACTGGTTGAGCCTTTTCATGTTTTCAAGTATCTTTATGGTTTCTAAATTTGAGCACATAAAAAACCACAATTGAAATATCTGGCTGAAAACTTCTTGAGGCCAAATGCAAAACAAACTCTGATTTGCCAATGTTTACTCCATACTTGAACCCACAACTGCTAATCTCATTTTAGACTTCCCCTAGGAGCTAACCCTTGCTAACAGCTTCCAGGTTTGAAGGTCTGACTGCAGTCTAATCACAGTGGAATGCTGCTTTCTGTCTCTGTTCATGGGACAATTTCCCTAAAGTATCCTTTTGCAATCAGATTAAATACCCTTGCTCCTAAAGGTAGTTGGATTACAGATTTTCCCACTGAAAATGATGATGTTGAAGAAAAGAAACATGTCTTAAATTGGTCACACTAGAGTTATAGATTTGAACTAAATATCCCTAAGTGAAGCTAAAAGAAACATTTGAGTAAAGCTACAAATTGGAATCTTCCATGATGCTGATGATTATTGCTGAGAGGAGATGATTGTTTATTTGGATAGTTTATATTCTTATAACTTCTAAAATACGTTTGAGGAAGTAAAATTAAAAATATGTCATTAGTGCTATTATATAAATATGTGTGTGTTGAGTCACTCAGTCATGTCTGACTCTTTGAGATCCCATGGACTGCAGCCCTCCAGGATCCCCCCCGGATCTTCCCAGGCAAGAATACTGGAGTGGGTAGCCATTCCCTTCTCCAGGGGATCTGCCCAACCCAGGGATCTAAGCCAGGTTTCCCACACTGCAGGCAGATTCTTTACCATCTGAACCACAGAGAAACCCATACATATACATATATCTATAACTAATGCCAAAAATATTAAAGAAAGTAGAATTATTTATTGTACAGCCTTTCCTCTAGAACAGATTGTTTGGGTCACAAGTTGTCAGTGAAGAATCCTCTTTAAGATGATGTCTAATACTTCTTCTCATATGAGATTTCTACCCATAGACCAGCAAACTGCTCTATCACAGTTACAAAAGAAAAGTGAGAATTTATTTTTTAAATGGAAAAATGGAACTAGTGCTCACTCTGTAGGATTCTATGCTTCAATATAATCTTATGTTCATTTCAGAGCTGCTAAAAACTTGGCAGAGCAGAAAAGATTCTGATACTCTATTATATTGTAAATCTACAGTGTTTGTGAGCTTGCCTAGTCTAAAAAATCATGGGCACTTCAAATAAAAGAACTATTGAGAGGACGAGGCAGTAAATGTGGTTTTCAGATTTATTTTTCTTCATTATGCCTCTTCAACTGAAGTTGAATCTCTTCACTGCATCAGGAAAAATGTTCTGACTTAGCTCTATGTTCAGTGTAGATAAGTTAAATTATATTCTGCAGTCCCTATCCCTAAGATGCATTGTTAGATTGTGGTTTATGGAACTGTTCTGATTTCTGACCTATTATGAATAATTACACGCCAGTGCAAGGCTATTTTTACTTAATCATTTTCAGATTCCTCCCCTCATCTCTCCATTTCTAGGAATACACATATATTAAAATAATAACTACCTGCTAAGACAATCACCCTAGAGTGAAAAGTGGGGAGGAGGCGAGAGTAGTGGGGTCATTTTAACATTTTCTGCCAGTGTAAGAAATAGCAAAGAGAGGAAAGATTACATAAATCAGGATGGCTGGGAGACCAGTCTGATGCAGCGAAGTATACCTGTCTCTCTATATCCAGAGACACGTCTACTTATCCTCCTGGTTCATCTCCTCTTCCGTCATTTATTCTCTTGTTCAGTCACTAAGTCATGTCCAACTCTTTTGCGACCCCATGGATGGTAGCCTGCCAGGCTCCCCTGTCCATGGGGTTCTCCAGGCAAGAATACTGGAGTGCATTTGCCATTGCCTTCTCCAGGGGATCTTCCCAACCCAGGGATCAAACCCACATTTCCTGCATTGGCAGGCAGATTCTTTACCGCTGATCCACCAGGAAAGCCTATATATTCCCTAGTGTGTTCAAACTATCAATGACCTTACTGATAACAGTTCAGAAATAGGACCTGGGTCTGTCAAATATACTCAAAAGATGCACAACTGCATCCATTATATCTCCACAACTGAGAGCCACCAGGGCACAGAGAAGGACTCGATGAATGCATTGATCTGTCACAATTCTAAGATTTGTGGATGTTATGAAAATTGAATTTGATAGAGCCTCAAAAGCACACATTTAATTTCTGGATAATATGTGAAGTTGGTTTAAAGTAGAGGATATTTCAGTATAGTGAACGTTTGAAGGTGGGCAAATCAAGTCACTGACAAAAGAGGTGAGCTTTTCAACCTTTTCCAAATTTTAGTTTCCTGCCTGCTGCTGTCAGCTTAGGCATCAAAGCCAGAGAGCAGCCTGATTTGAATTGCTTTGTGTTGTTTGTAGCATAGTGGGGTCTGTACAGATATTTTGATAGCATTTTTTTAACATTAATTTGGCACTTAATAGTGTTTCTAAAAATAACAAATACATAACCAATTTTAAAATGTTGATTTAATTTAGCTTTAAAATATGGTTTTATATATATATACACATATATAAAATATTATATATAGGATATATATATGATACATACTTTTATACCTTTATTTCAATGTAACAGATCTACATTTGAAGGCACTATTACCATTTTAGCAATACATTGTTAGTGGCGTAAATGATAGGAAAGAAAGATGAATTAGGCATGTTCTTTGGCATATTACTAGGAAGATTTTAAAAATTATCTAAATGTCCCCAACTTGCAAAACTCTGCCTAAAAAGACTTAACTTTATATATATAGATTATTGCGACCTATTTGTGTAAAGGTACCCCCACCAACGTACAAGCGTTTTTGGAGAATTTCTAAGCCACACATTTGTTCTGAAACAAACCCCTCAATTCACATTCTCATTTCTGTTCTGTTGTGATGCTGGTTACCTTTAGCAGCCTGGCACTCAGTCACAGCTTATCTGAGAGACGTGACACGCTCTCCAGCGTCCAAGTATTTACTCCAAGGTCAAGTAAATATTTGCCTAGTCAACCTTTTTCCTTCTTAAAATTTCAATCTCATGTAACCTTAATTCAAGGATGATGATTAAATTGGAATGTTTTGTACTGTGAAGAAGCCATGTGGCATACTCATTCATTTCTCTCTCTCTCCATATATACGCACATATATATACATATACACAAACATATATAGTTTCTGTATTTATAACTTCTATATACAATTTACATACATAAATATTTATAGCATATATACAAAATATGTGTGTATATAAATGAAAAAATGAATACATATAGTTTATATATAATTTAAAATATATATTGTAGACAGATTCTTTCTATATGTATAGCTTCTAGCATGCTAGAGCGAAGAGGGGCAAGGCGGTAAGACATGATTATGTGCTCAAGGAGCACAGGTCATGAAGGGACTGCAGATAAACATAAATGACCATGATATCAATAGAAAGACTACTTTGTGTAAGGAATACAAATAAAATTATATGGATATCAGAATCAGGAGAAATTACTTCCAGCTGAAGGACTCATAGATAAGGTGACAGAATAATTTATTATATAAACTTGCACACTTTTAGGAATGAAAGGGAGAGCATCCACGATAATGCCAGGAAAAGAGGAGTTAACTAAGACTGTTGCAGGTAAACCCGGAGAGATGAGTCACCTTGGAGGGAGCGTGTTAGAAAAGAGATATCGTTTCATTTAAAGACTGAAAAATGGCTAGAAGCTCAGCAAACAGAATAGGGCAAGGGTCACATAGAAGCAACAGTAAAAGCAAAGCCATAGACGTGATTTTTAGAATATGGATTTTTTTTTAAAGTCAAAGATGATAAATTTATATACTGAAAGAACCAACAAATATAGGTGCTATTTGGGGACCTTAGAAGGAATCAGTTTCCATGATCAAACTAGGTAATTCAAAAAAGTGACTATTTACAGACATGCACGCAGGTTTATAAAACAAATTTTCCAAACCAACACCAATTCTAAGCCTGAAGTGGCAAAGGGAATTGGGAGTTTCTGGAACCTGATGAGGGTTGTTTGATAGGACCTGTGACTTTCAGTAAGGACCATCACCACTTGCAGTGACCTAGAATAGAGAGGATGCTACTGGAACAAATACCCCAAGTCACTCCCCTCACACCCACGGAGCTCTTGCTGTTACATTTCACTGGCCAAATCTAAATGAAAGCCAGCAGGTAAGAGAACTGTTGAAACCATACTGTCCATCTACCTGGGACACAATGCAGGGTGGAGAAGGGTGGGGAATGGATTTGGAGGTGCAAGGAGAACATATCTAAAATAGATACAACCAGAATCAAGTTCACCGATTCATGCTGAGGTTTGACAGAAAACAACAAAATTCTGTAAAGCAATTATCCTTCAATTAAAAATTAATTAATTAAAAAAAATAAGGGAGAAGTTGAAAAGCTGATTTTGAATATAGATAGATCCAGGAGTGGAAAGAAAATATAGAACCGAACTTTGGGAAAGATCAAAATTCTTTTGGAACCAACTAAATAATATCCAGGAGATAGAAAAGAACAGGGAAGCTTGGTGTGCTGCAGTCTATGGGGTCGCAAAGAGTTGGACATGACTTAGTGACTGGACAACAACAAATAATATTGACATTAATACATTTGCTAATGTATTAATAAATACAAGAGGTTTCTTCTACCTCTTGAGGTGTGCACTGATTTTCTATGGTATAATGTTTTTATATAATGTTTGTAATGGTGACTTCAATACTTACTAGTTCAAACAGATTTGTGTAGCTCCTTCATTTGTATGTATCAATGAATGAATGTATATAAAACATAAACACCTCCTGAAAAAATGAAAATTTAAAGTCTTTCTCCTAAGATAGATTCTTTCTCCTAAGAATCAATGATTCTTGCTCAAATCCACTGTCATGCCCTGAGGGAATTTTCAATTAGAACAACTTGAAAAAAGTCCTATAAACCTGTAAGTCGTAAGAATGAAATGACCAACACATTTTACTCATGGTATTATTTTGGATCCTAGTATAGCTAAAATGGTTTTAACAAGTAAGCTCTGTCTTTGTATCCTATACCTGGATTTTTGACTTATTTATTTTTGTTACCATTCTGCCTAGCTCTTATTCCCCCTTGTGCCTATTATCCTTTTTCCTTACAATCCCTAGTGTTTCAGTTTGTTGACTCACTAACATATGTTAGACTTTCTGGAGGCCAAAATTTATGTTGCTAATTTTAAGTATCATTTATGTTTTGCTCTGTTTTGAGCCCCATTTCATATTAGTACAGTTTGTTTTTAATGTAACTTCTCATTCTTATCCCCCAGTAATAGCTGCTCAACTAGATTATCAGCTATTCTCTTTTATCATTCCTATTTAATTTATTGCATTTATTACAGACTGGACTTCATTTATATGCAACTGAAACAGGTTTAGTTCTAGAATCCAGCTCCTATCAGCTGTCAAAGCATGCTACAATTACCTGGACCATACCTTCTTTCTTTACCACTTCTCTGAAACAATGCTGGCAGAATGCACTGCTGATTACCTAAATGTCTAATCCAATGCATACTTCTCAGTACTCATCCTATTTGAACATTTGCTATTTGTGATACCTTTTTTTCTTCTTAAATATATCCTTTCATTTCTGAGACACTAATCTCCCTTACTGGAGCTTCCCTAATGGTTCAGTGGGTAAGAATCTGCTTGCAATACAGGAGACACAGGAGATGTGGGTTTGATCCCAGGGTTGGTAACATCCCTTGGAAGAGGAAATGGCAACCAACTCCAATAGTCTTGCCTGGAAAATTCCATGGACAGGGGAGCCTAGTGGGCTGCTGTCCATGGGGTCACAAAGAACTGAACACAACCAGGCACAAGCACAGATGGACAGGATCTCCCTTAGGACTTCCCTTATTCTTTATTCTTTCTTCTCCCTCTCTTTTGCTGACTCTTTCTCTGCTATGGCAGACTGTCTCCAGGATGATTATCAATGACCCTTGCCCTCTGGTACTTACACTGAATAAATACTCCATGTTTGTCCTGTCTGTCCTTCCACACTGAGTAGGGCTGACCTAGCTAGTCAACTATAAAGGATATTGCAGAAGCAGTCATGTGTGACTTCTACAGCTAAGTCACAGAAGACAGTGCCATTTCCACCTCACTCTCTAGGACCACCTGCTTTCAAGAAGCCAGCTGACAATTCAGAACACAATTATTAAAAAAGTTAAAAAGGTAAAAAAGTGGAGTTTTATGCATCTACATGTCCTGGAAAAAAACCTGAAATCAATATGCATTAAAGAGCAAAGGACCTTTATATTTATTTGAGATATCAAAGAGGGTAAGACCTTTGAAGTAGGGCAAACTAGAAATAGGTTAGTCGTGAATGCATCAAGGTGATCTACTTGTATTCTTTGCCTACCAGAAGAAAATATATCCCCTCTGGAGGAAAACAGCACCAGTGAGAGCCTCGACCATTTTTTCGGACATTAAGTCTAGGAGTCCAAAAAAAGTAGATATGCCAAGAAACACGATCAATTAATAAAAACCAAGGGAAAAAAGGAAGTATAAAAAATTTAAAAAGTATAAACTTGATTAAAATGTTTTTAAAAACAGAAAATATAGGATATCTCACTGTAAAGCAGGAATTTATGAAAAATTATCAGATAAAAATTCAAGAATGGATGGAACTTCCTTGGTGGTCCAGTGGTAAAGAAACCACCTTGCAAAGCAGGGGACGTGGTTTCGACCCCTGGCTGGGAAATTAAGATCCCATGTGTCATGGGGCAACTGAGCTCGTGCACGACTACAGAGGCTGAGCACCGCAACTGGGGAGTTCGCCTGCTGCAACTGAAAAATCCCACATGATGTAACAAAGATCCCACACGCTACAACTAAGACCGGGGGTGCCCACCTAGGTAGATAAATAGATTTTTTTTTAAGTTAAAGAATTGAAAACATAATTTAATATATGAGTTTTGAAACAGATTAGAAACTGAAAAGAGAATATCAGTGAACTACAAGTTAGGTCAGTTCAAATTAAAAGAACATTGAACAGAGCATACAGACACGTGGGACACGGTGAAAAACTCTTAACATGTGTAATTGGAATTTCAGAAGAAAAAAAGGAGAAAAATTTCAGGAGAAAGATGAGAGAAGAGAACAGAAGTAATATTAGAAAACTTAATGGTTGAGAATTTTCCAAAACTAATTAAAAAAAATCAAACACTGATACAAACCTAAGGAAGGATAAATAAAAACAACCACATTTTGGCAAGCTTAGTAAAATTGCCGAAAACAAATGAGAAAGAGAACATCATAAGGGCAGCTGGAGGAAATAACACATTATTTTAATACATGAGACACATCCAAGATGATAAAAATCAGAAGACAAAAAGAAAATAATTTCCTTGCAAAACATCTTTCAAAAATGAAGGGAAAAAATATAAAGATGCTTTCATAAAGCAAAAACCAAAAGATTCAGCGTCAGCAAGCTGACGCTGAAAGAAATGCTAAGAGCAGCTCTCCAGTCAGAAGACAAACGGCCCTTGGAGGAACCGTAATAATTTAGGGAAGAGTGAGACATACCGGAAGGTTCACGTCTTTCCTAAGACACTTTTGAGGAGTCCAGGTGAGATGTTTTGTAGAATATTCCTCAGTTGGGATTTATTTGATGTTTTCTCATGCTTAGACTGGGATCATGAGTTTTGGGGAGGAAAACAACAGAAGTCGAGTGCTATTTTCATTACACTAAATCAATGGTATATTCCGTTCACTACTTATTAATGTTGATGTGAAATTTGGTCACGTGGCTGAGATAGCTTTTGTCAGGTTTCCCCACTGTAAAGTTACTCTTTCCCCCCCCTTTTCATACTGAAATCTTTGGAAGGAAGTAACTATGGACAATGCACACTTAAGTAGTAGGAAGTCATGTTCCAACTCCTTGAGGGCAACATATTTACATAAATTATTTGGAATTCTTAAGCATGGGTTGGAGAAGGAAATGACAGCCCACTCCAGTGTTCTTGCCTGGAGAATCCTGTGGACAGAGAGGCCTGGTAGACTACAGTCCATGGGGCCGCAAGGGGTCGGACACGACTGAGCGACTGAGCACAAGCATGGGTCATTTGTCTCTTCTCCCTCATCTATATTAACTTATTTAACCATTCATTTACGCTAGGATGGACTCAATGAATATTTATTTTATACTTTGGATTATAATTTAATAAAAATGATGCTGTTGCTTGAATCATTCCAGCTTTGGCTACAGAGCTTTTTCACTTGACTCTGTTGTAAGTTTTGTCTTTCCTAAATGTCATATATTGGAATCATACAGGCCATAGACTTTTTAGACTGTTTTCTTTCACTTAACAAGTGCATTTTAGGTTTTCCCATGTCTTTTCATGGTTTGATAATAGATCACTTCCTTTTATTGTTGAATACTATTCCACTGTATGGATACTGCTGTTGTTGCTCAGTTGCTAAGTCATGTCTGACTCTTTGTAACCCCATGGACTGCAGCACGCAAGGCTCCGCTGTTCTTCAGTCTCTGGGAGTTTGCTCAAATTCATGTCCATTGAGTTGGTGATGTTATCTAACCATCTCATCTGCTGCCCGCTTCTCCTCCTGCCCTCAATCTTTCCCAGAATCAGGGGCTTTTCCAATGATTCAGCTCTTTGCATCAGATGGCCAAAGGACTGGAGCTTCAGTTTCAGCGTCAGTCCTTCGAATGAATATTCAGGTTGATTTCCTTTAGGGTTAACTTGTTTGATTTGTATGGTCTGTATGGATATAACAGTTTGTTTATCCATTTACCTGTTGAAAGACATCGGGTTGCTTCTGTCTTGGCAATTATGAATAAAGCTGCTATGAACATTTCTATGCAGGTATTTATATGGGCCTCAGTTTTCAAATCAAATGGGTAAATACTAAGAGCATAATTGTTAGGTTATATGGTTTAGACTATGTTTAGCTTTGTATAAAACTATCAAACTGTCTTCCAAAATGGCTGTACCATTTTTCATTACTACCAGCAATGAATGTGAGTTTCTTTTGTTCTACATCAAAAATCTGTATTGTCATTTTTTTTGCTTCAGCCAACCTAAGAAGTATGTAATAACATCTCATTGTTGTCTTGATATGCAATTATCTGATGACAAATAATGCCCAGCGTATTTTTAATATGCTTATTTACCATGTCTATATCTTTTTTGATGAGATGCTTGTTGGGCCGTATATGCATGACCTTCTAGAGTCATAGATATGAATATGTAGGACTTTTCAAAGCCCTCTATAGACACTACATTGTTCAGAGTTTTCTTTACAGCTTGTTCATTAGCTTGTTGCTTTCCCCAGCTATTTTCCACTGTCTTGGGTAGTCATGATGTTAATTAATTGCCTCTGATCTTTTTTGACAAACAGCCCTTGGTAAAAGAAGGTTAGCACTAAGCAAGCTCCGAATCAGTTCAAATAAAGTCTGCCTTGGAAATGTGGTCTACCACTGAACCACCAGACATGTCAAATGACAATAGTTCTCTGGGACTGGGATTTTGAAGGAACTTCAACTCCATTCTGCCTCTTTCAATGACTCCAGCTGATTTCTTTTCATTGTGACTGGGGGCTGTTGGTTTTTGAGGCTATTGTGCAGTTAGGAAATGAAAGAAATAGAGCAAACTAAAATGCCATAAATCTCACTTTTGTTACAGAGATTCAGCTGCTTTTCTTGAATAAATTCTCCCTGGACTGCTATTATTCCAGCCTCTGTTTAATTCTTGGAGTTCTTACAAAGTTGTCTCTAACAAGTTTTCTAACTGTTCTTACTGCTTTCGTGAACGAGAGGGGTTTTGAGGGTCCTCACTCCACTATTTTCACTGAGGTTTCACTTGCTTGTTATTTTAGGCTTTAATTTAATTTTGCTGTAGATTTTGCCAGCTTCAGTATCAAAACCCTGTCCAACTTTGATCTTAGAACTTTTTCTGAGACAGCAAGAGTGAATGAATACCTGCTGCAATTGCACAGTTACTTCTCAACTAAACTATTTGAAGTACATTAGCCTGCTCTATACAGTCTGCCAGCATATTGTGCTATAAACTTGATTGATCAGCATGTTATTCTCAGATTGTGGAAGCCTTCTTAAATAATTTATGAGACATAGAGCCATCTTTCAACGAAAGCTCTTTACTTATGCTCTCAATGCAGCTACAGGGCGTATTCCAGTTCCGTAGTATAAAAATTGGCCTTTTCTAATGACAACAACGTGTTTATGACCATGAGGAAGTTAATAATTATTGTAATTTTCAAAAGCAACCTATTATTTTTCTCTTGTCTCAAATTTGCCATCTGACTCAGATTCCAAGAGAAAATTCAGCGAAAGTTTGGTTTCTAGATTCTAATTGAGAGCACGTGATCCTATGCACTAAAGTGTCATGTATGCAGGATAGAGTAGCAGTGAAGAGCATGGACTCTGAAGTTGAAGTGCCCAAGACTGAATATTGACTAGGGTGGCATCTACCACTGTTTTTGTGGTGTGTCTTTGGGCGAGTTTCTGAAAGTCAGATGACCTCTGTCTTCTCAAATCAGCATGTCGTCAATGATTTCTATGGGTTTCCTTCTCTTTATATCATGTCTGCAGCAGAAAGCCAGCGCGACCGCAGGGATCTCTTCATTTGTTACATTTTCTTGGGGATAATAGTCCTGTAAGAGTAAAGGTAAAGTGGAAGTTGCTCAGTCATGTCTCTTTGTGACCCCATGTGGCTAGAGAAGGGACAGTTGATATAACCTGTTCCACCAATGCAGGCCCCAAGCACTTTTTCTTCTCTGTAGAGCTGATACAATCTCCAGCTCTGGGGTGGATTCTAGAGAGAATGCTCCTAATCTTGGCTATTTATTGCCCACTTCCATGAACACTGCATTTTTGGTCATCTATGTCCCCTGTTATGCTCTAGGTATGGTGAGGATGATATTTATTTTATTGTTTCTTGTTTGTTTTGCAAGAGAATCTATGGAAACACTAAATTTTAGACAGCTTCCATTATCCTGTGGCAAGTTGAAAAGTATCTGTTATTTCTTCATCTCCTTATTTCTGGGTTACTTTACTTATCTTTATTTGAAAAATAAAATTTTAAAAAATTTTCAACATTTCTAAATCAGTATACATCTCTTTCATACAAGGTAGGATTGGATTCTACTTTGAAAGAAAATTTAAAATATTCTTCTTCTAATTAGATTAAGCCCGATATCCTTGATTGGTTCAACAGTAAGTTTGGTTCCTGTCCTGCCTTTTATCTAAAGCTTCATCTACTTTTTCACTATGTGGACTCTTTCCCTTTTTTATTGTTGCTTTTCTTATACTTAGTTTATATTTGTATATATAAAGGGCTGACCTTTACACTTTTATCTTCTTATGAAGTAGAAAATCTCTCTCTTCGTGAAGTCGTATATAACTTCTCTCTCTCCATTCCTCTACCATTCAGCCTTACTCAACAGCATTATCTCTCTGTGTTTACCATGCTACCCTAATGTGCTTATGCTCTTACTTCTTAGTTCTCAGCTTTAAACAATATACCTTGACTTTCAACATTCTACCTTTTCTCCACTCATCACGCCATATCTATTCCCTGTCATTTCTATGCTGTCAGAAGATTTAATAAACCATTCTGCTACATTTACCTCAATTTTTTAGTCAAAATTCTACTCTTCAGGTATTCATTATTCATTCATTACTCCTTTAAGGAGTTTTTCCTATAACTCCTTGAATGGATGATAACTGTGCTCTAGTAAATACTTCAGGAAGAGTGCATGAATACAATATTCTCCAATATTCTAAATATTCACAATAATCAATAGCCTTTATGCTAGACAGTTTGAGTGTGTAAAATATCCTTGGTTCACATTTTTCCCCTTATGGATCTTGAATATCTTTTTTCTAATTAAGAATTTTATTGTAAAATAGATATCATCTAACATGAAACATTGTGAAACACTGTATTTTGCTTGCAACAGATTCTGAATATTTGTCTGGATATTCAAAGAATATCTTCTTTACAATGACATTTCAATAATTTTAATAAGATATAGCTTAGTGTTCACAACATTTCTGGCCATATTTATCACCTGCCAGAATGCTACACTGATTTTTATCCTCTTTCTTATGGTGTCTTTAGACACAGTTCAGTTCAGTCGCTCAGTCGTGTCCGACTCTTTGCGACCCCATGAACCTCAGCACACCAGGCCTTCCTGTCTATCACCAACTACTGGAGTTTACCCAAACCCATGTCCATTGAGTTGGTGATGCCATCCAACCATCTCATCCTCTGTCGTCCCCTTCTCCTCCTGCCTTCAATCTTTTCCAGCATCAGGGTTTTTTCAAATGAGTCAGCTCTTCTCAGCAGGTGGCCAAAGTATTAGAGTTTCAGCTTCAACATCAATCCCTCCAATGAATACCCAGGACTGATCTCCTTTAGGATGGGCTGGTTGGATCTCCTTGCAGTCCAAGGGACACTCAGGAGTCTTCTCCAACACCACAGTTCAAAAGCATCAATTCTTTGGCACTCAGCCTTCTTTATAGTCCAACTCTCACATCCATACATGACCACTGGGAAAACCATAGCTTTGACTAGATAGACCTTCGTTGGCAAAGTAATGTCTCTCCTTTTTAATATGCTGTCTAGGTTGTCATAACTTTCCTTCCAAGGAGTAAGCGTCTTTTAATTTCATGGCTGCAGTCACCATCTGCAGTGATTTTCGAGCCCCAAAAAATAAAGTCAGCCACTGTGTCCACTGTTTTCCCATGTATTTCCCATGAAGTGATGGGACCAGATGCCATGATCTTTGTTTTCTGAATGTTGAGCTTTAAGCCAACTTTTTCACTCTCCTCTTTCACTTGTATCAAGAGGCTCTTCAGTTCTTCACTTTCTGCCATAAGGGTGGTGTCATCTGCATATCTGAGGTTATTGATATTTTTCCCAGCAATCTTGATTCCAGCTTGTGCTTCCTCTAGCCCAGCGTTTCTCATGATGTACTCTGCATATAAGTTAAATAAGCAGGGTGACAGTATACAGCCTTGACGTACTCCTTTTCCTATTTGGAACCAGTCTGTTGTTCCATGTCCAGTTCTAACTGTTGCTTCCTGACCTGCATACAGGTTTCTCAAAAGGCAGGTCAGGTGGTCTGGTATTCCCATCTCTTTCAGAATTTTCCACAGTTTATTGTGATCCATACAGTCAAAGGCTTTGACATAGTCAATAAAGCAGAAATAGATGTTTTTCTGGAACTCTCTTGCTTTTTCCATGATCCAGCAGATGTTGGCAATTTGATCTCTGGTTCCTCTGCCTTTTCTAAAACCAGCTTGAACAGGATAACCAAATTTCTTTTCCATTATTCATATTCAAATTAGATGGATTCTTCTGAACTAGAGGCAAGAGTTCTCTAGAAAATGAGGGTGGCTCTTTTCAAAGATTCAAGGGTCAAAAAATCCTGTATCTGTTGTTTCTTTAAAATATGGTTCTTGCAAGTCATATGAATATGACTCTGGCTGCCTCTGCTCTGGTCCTTACATCCCACCTTATTTCAGGAGGGTTTCTGCCTCTTGCCCTTTTTACAGATTTCTCCATATAAATCATCTTCCAGTGAGGCATACCCACATTTAGCTGTCATGGTATGCTGGTATTTTTTGACATCTGCCACCTCTATTGGGCTTCCCTGGTGGTTCAGTGGTAGAGAACCTGCCTGCCAATGCAGGAGACACAGGTTCAATTCCTGGGTCAGGGAGATCCCCTGGACAAGGAAATGGCAACCCACTCTAGTATTCTTGCCTGGAGAAATCCATGGACAGAGGAGCCTGACAGGCTACTATCTATGGAGCTGCAAAAGAGTCAGACACAATTTAGTGACTAAAAAACAACAATAATACATCTCTATAAAAGCAAGAGAGTTCCAGAAAAACATCTATTTCTGCTTTATTGACTATGCCAAAGCCTTTGACTGTGAGGATCACAATAAACTGTGGAAAATTCTGAAAGAGAAGGGAATACCAGACCACCTGATCTGCCTCTTGAGAAACCTGTATGCAGGTCAGGAAGCAACAGTTAGAACTGGACATGGAACAACAGACTGGTTCCAAATAGGAAAAGGAGTACGTCAAGGCTGTATACTGTCACCCTG
Source organism: Bubalus kerabau (assembly GCF_029407905.1). Taxonomy (NCBI): domain Eukaryota; kingdom Metazoa; phylum Chordata; class Mammalia; order Artiodactyla; family Bovidae; genus Bubalus; species Bubalus kerabau. The sequence goes on along the minus strand of NC_073631.1, from coordinate 13,939,741 downwards.
CTTATTTAACTTATATGCAGAGTACATCATGAGAAACGTTGGGCTGGAAGAAGCACAAGCTGGAATCAAGATTGCCGGGAGAAATATCAGTAACCTCAGATATGCAGATGACACCACCCTTAAGGCAGAAAGTGAAGAGGAACTAAAAAGCCTCTTGATGAAAGTGAAAGAGGAGAGTGAAAAAGTTGGCTTAAAGCTCAACATTCAGAAAACAAAGATCATGGCATCTGGTCCCATCACTTCATGGGAAATAGATGGGGAAACAGTGGAAACAGTGTCAGACTTTATTTTTTGGGGCTCGAAAATCACTGCAGATGGTGACTGCAGCCATGAAATTAAAAGACGCTTACTCCTTGGAAGAAAAGTTATGTCCAACCTAGATAGCATATTCAAAAGCAGAGACATCACCTTGCCAACAAAGGTCCGTCCAGTCAAGACTATGGTTGTTCCAGTGGTCATGTATGGATGTGAGAGTTGGACTGTGAAGAAGGCTGAGCACCGAAGAATTGATGCTTTTCAACTGCGGTGTTGGAGAACTCTGGAGAGTCCCTTGGACTGCAAGGAGATCCAACCAGTCCATTCTGAAGGAGATCAGCCCTGGGATTTCTTTGGAAGGACTGATGCTAAAGCTGAAACTCCAGTACTTTGGCCACCTCATGGGAAGAGTTGACTCATTGGAAAAGACTCTGATGCTGGGAAGGATTGGGGGCAGGAGGAGAAGGGGACGACAGAGGATGAGATGTCTGGATGGTATCACTGACTCAATGGACGTGAGTCTGAGTGAACTCCGGGAGTTGGTGATGGACAGGGAGGCCTGGTGTGCTATGATTCATGGGGTCTCAAAGAGCTGGACATGACTGAGCGACTGAACTGAACTGATGCTTTCCTAAAATTGTCTGCGCCTCCTTCACTTTCCCCAGTTTCCGCCCTATTCAGTGTAGTTTACATGTGAGATTTGTATTGCTTTATTGGATTATTTATGGTAATCCTAGCTGTTCTAACAAAAGATCTAATGTAAGTAAACCTTGTTTCTTGCTAGTGCCAAGTTCCGGGAGAGTGCTTGGTGAATTGGCATCTTTTCTCCACTCCACTGAGTGATTTAGGAATCCACACTTCATCTATATTGTTTTTCCACTAGGCTCCATCTCAAAGTTGTCCACATTCAGTTGGGAGATAGAGTAAGGAAAAATTAAAGGAGACACACCCACTTCTTAACCACCTAGGCCCAGAATTGACATACATTCACTTCTGTTCACATATTATAGGTGAGAACTATTCATAGGGTTCCACCTAAAAGTCAAGCTGAGGGCTCTCCAGACTGTTCAGAATGGGGAGCTGGTTCCCAGAAACAAATATAAACAATGGAAAGGAAGCATATATTTACATAATGGTCAGTCTGCTATATGTCATTTTCCCTTTACTGTTCTGTATGATTTCCAAGAGAAGTGGGAAGATTCATAACTAACTTAATGGAAAGAAAATCCCAGAAAAAGCTTTAATGGAACCCAATATAAGCAAAACAATTGCTTTCTAAGTATTCCTTGAAATATTAGCAATTTGTCGTTTCTGCTGTTGATTGATTTTCTTTTTGTGGAGGACTTTGTTTTCCTTCAAAGATGGTACAATAATGCTGCAGAGAATCCAATAACCTTTGTGGTTTTAAAGTATCAGTCTAAAATTTTATGGAGACAAGCTGAGCATTAGCAACCAGTGCTTAAAAGCTTTTTTTTGAAAATAGCCATCTGAACTCTATGTCCTAAGTAACAGAATAAGACCTGACTCTAATTTTAATCTGTAAGCAATGAGGTTATGGATGGGTCATGATGAATTTTGTATCCACTTACACTTGGAATTCTCTAGGCAAGAATACTGGAGTGGGTAGCCATTCCCCTCTCCAGGGAATCTTCGAGACCCAGGGATTAAACCCAGATCTACTGCATTGCGGGTGGATCCTTTACCATCTGAGCCACCAGGGAAGTCCTATTTAATAGCTACATCAGGTGAAATCTTTACAGGGTCCTCTTCCATTATGTGGACTCATACTTGGGAACATGATTGACAATGAGGAAGATAATTTTTAATTTCAGCCAAATTTATTAACCTGAGATCTTGGATTCAACAAAACATCTCAAATAGGACAGATGATTTGCTCAGTTGATTACCTAATACCTCAGTGACTGTGTATACTAAATAAAGTTCATATGACAGAAATTCTTTCTAAATACAGAAGATTAAAATGGAAAAACTTAGGAAGACAGAAATTTGGGAATAGAATGGATGGCTTACTTACTCTTTCTTAACTATGCACTGTGGGAGCCCAAGAAAATTTTCCTTAATTACTATGCTGAGAAATAAATGTTTGGAAAGTTCTGGAGAGATTATTCTCTGAGGAGTTCATAAAAGTGGGAAATTTTATTTATTTTTTTTTGTCTCTTAAATTATGATATAACAAGTTATTGCAAAATGGGCAATTTCTTTGGAATTCTAAAGACTGGTAGTGTGTATAAGAAATCTTTGCTGATTTAAAAAAAAATCAGTAAGTGAACATGGATTGCTAAGTCACTTCAGTCATGTCTGACTCTGTGTGACCCCAGAGACGGCAGCCCACCAGGCTCCCCTGTCCCTGGGATTCTCTAGGCAAGAACACTGGAGTGGGTTGCCATTTCCTTCTCCAATGCAGGAAAGTGAAAAGTGAAAGTGAAGTCACTCAGTCGTGTCCGACTCTCAGCGACCCCATGGACTGCAGCCTTCCAGGCTCCTCCATCCATGGGATTTTCCAGGCAGGGGTACTGGATTGCACACACACACAAAAAGCTGGGAAGGTTGCCATTAAATAAATTCTGATATAAATGGGAATGATGAGATTCTGAATTAACTGAGACCGGGGAGCAATCATTTAACATCAGGAATACGGTGGCACAGTTACAGCACAGGCACAGAGCTTGAGTGATAATCAGGATGATTTGACCCTAAGAGATCATTGGCATTGGCGACCAACAAAAATCTGTCCTAAACATCTTAGTTTGTCTCATCTGCTCTACTCTTTACCCATCCATACTCAGCTCTGTGTTCTGAGATGCTGTCTTTTATGGAAGGCATCATCATGCAACTGGCTTCCAAATGATCTTACCAGAAGGATATTGGAGGGAGGAAAGGAAGAGAGATTGAGATATTTGTTTCTCCTAGCTCCTTCCCGACTTACCCTGGAACTGGTAATATACAAATACCTCTAATTTAGGTCCTCGCCACCAACAAGCAGCCTCTTTCTACAACTACAGCTCTCACTAGTCTCTGTTGAAAGCTCTTACGCATTGTCCCATCACATCTTACTTGTTTCACCATCCTTGCTTGCTCCTTTAATTTTTCCAACATAATTGTAAATATTCCCTCCCTCTAATTTTCTCTCAGTGTTCCATCTGTTTTCTGCTATGGCCTTGATGGATAAATAAATTGGTAATAGGAGTATTCTCAGGAAACAGATCTCAACTATAGTGTAGGGATGGAGTTGCTTGTATATTAGGTGAGCAAATATGTCATAATGTCATCGAGGAGACATGGGACACTGGCAATATGTGCTATAAAAATATATTGACCCCTCATATCATCATCACCACTGACAGAGTATATTGAAGAACAGGTTATTGGAAAATCAATTAGCTTTGGAACTAAGAATGATTTTGACAATAATGTTTAAAAAGACTGAAGGATGAGATTGGCTACTTCTTCCTAGTCTAGAAATAATTCAAAAAGAAAAGGAAAAAATGGAAAGCCTAAACTAAACCCTCAACTCAAGGCTTAGCAGTGGGTGGGGAGGTGTGTATAGAGAAAATCTAAGGGAGTTTTATTGAAATATTATTTCAGTTAAACTTTCCTGAATCCAGGGAACTTATGGCTGAGGATTAAGCACAGGAATTTATTGTAAAAGTTGTTTACTCTTTGCAACACCATGGACTGTAGCCTGCCAGGCTCCTCTGTTCATGAAATTCTCCAGGCAAGAATACTGGAGTGGGTTGCCATTCCCTTCTCCAGGGGATCTTCTCGACCCAGGAATTGAACCCATGTCTCCTGAATTACAGGCAGGTTATTTACCATCTGAGCCAATGGTGACTCAATAATTAATGTTAAATGCTTCTAAGTTCTTATACTAAGGTAAAGCATTGGTTACAATAGATTGGAACCCTAAGACATGGACTGGGAAAAGTTGGCATGAACAGATGAGGCTGACAACTTCAGACTTTTAAGTCCCCCTGAATTTTGAGAAAGGAAGCAGCCTCCTCACAACCCCAAGTAAAGGATGATTCAAATTGCATAAATAACATTCAGTGACTTGACCTAGGAAAGCCGTCTCATAAAGGAATGCTAAATCTCTACAGGACTCACCCTAAATATTTTTATTGTCTTTTGGCCCATAATAAAATCAGGTTCTCATTAGAGCCCAGATGAAAGAGTACAAGGAATGTTTAATCTGGTAATAGCTTACACACAGAGAGTAGTGTTTTTCTCAATTTAATATATGTAAATATGTGGGGAAACGTCTGAGAGTGGATTCTTGGACTGTTAAATAGACTAGACCAAATTTGTTGATATGAGAACCTCCACCTTAGATTGAATATATTGCCTTGAAAAACACCGAGTGGTCTAACAGTACACTAGCTTAGACTGAATATTGAACCCAAGAATACGAAGGCATTATGACCCTCAAATTGTCCATCACGATCGCAGTATCATTTGATTTGCTGAACCGTGTGCATGGAGCATGTCATCGTTCAACAGATGGTGAATATGGGATGGGCCCAAGCAGATCAGAAAGAATGAATAACTTGCCTGAACAGGGCCCTCAAGGTCCCTGTTTCCACTGCTTTGTCACCTTAATTTTAACTATACCTATGGTCTTAAAGAAGCTCCCTTTGGCCCGATACCTATGGAGGGGAAATAAAAGTTGTTGACTGTTTTATAGTTAGTACAGGAAAGAAAGTGTTCTTTCTTCATAACATTCTGGCTCCAGCAAAAGGTTGATAGCCACCACATTACAGAGCTCCTTAAGGCTGACCCTGAATGGCAGCGATGAGAGAATCTTTCCAGCCGGTCTTCTTATCTATTGTCCATGGTGGGAGAGTCATCCTGAAGTACTGATTTATCCTAGTTTTCAGCAACTCTAAAGATTTCTGTAAGCCTATCAGTATCCAGTAATAAATCTATCTCTTTTCCAACCTGCTCAAGAGCACTATAGTCTCTGCAAGTGAACCCCAGCCAAAGACACTTAACTAATATTTTATGACTTAAGTATATATCATGTTTCATGATCTTAAAAGCATTATAGTACAATGACATATATAAAGTACAACTATTGCTTTTATTTGCATTTAGCAGAAACTGTTCATATAAATATGGTCAAGCTAAAGCAATTTTTCTTCTTGACAGAGTGGTGGAGCTATTATAATATAGCTTAGGAAACTTGTTTTTTTTTTTTTTTAAGTGATAATTTCTCATACCCTAAAAATGTATAGAGAGGTGAATTTGGCAAGTCAAAATACATTCACCTGGTGAGAGCAATGAGAGGTTCAATACCATCTTTTGGTTAATAAGTCAGCTCTCCTAAATGCCTGGTGTCATAAAATGTCTAAGCCATAGTGTGTTGGGAATTTAAACTGCAACTTTACATGACCTGGGTGAATGACTGAAATACTGATGCAGATATTTCCCTGGAAAGAACATTAACTTTACTTCTTAATTTGAAAAGTCATATTGAGCTCCATCTAGTTGGTCTGACATATTTATTTACATCCTTGAGGAAGTAGCAACAATTGATATGTACTTGATTTAACCAAAGAAGTGAAAAACTATACAATAAATAATGTAAAGGTCTTATTTTCTTGGAACCTTTAGGCCAAATATGCTTCTTTTGGAAATGTCAATACAAAACATGTAAATAGTGACATTTAATCTATTTCTTTACCAAAAAAAGTCATAAATTTTATCTTACAAAGGTTGAAGGATTTTCCCTAGAGGATATGGTGGCAATTCTGGAATTGCCATTAAATTGCTTATTAAATTTCTTTAGGGCTATGATAAATAATACTGATACTAATATCCATGAGTGCATAATAAGTCCCTGTTATGTGACTGACTCTGCATTAAGTAGCTCAGATAATTTAAATAACCTTATCAAATTAAGAGATACAGTCTAAACCTGGCTTGTCTGGCTCCAAAACTTGCAATTTTCCTTGGTGCCACTGAAATAAATACAGGTGGAAATACATTTGCAAGAATGTTTCATAACAAAGGACCAAGTGATTTAGGTGTTGATTTAAGGCAAGAAAGTGCAGTGCCCTTCATGTTACTTAAATGGTTTCATGATGTTAGGATGGTGAGTATGAAATAAGAACGCTGTAGTTTTCTCATATTTATGCCCAGCTTCAGGCTAAATTGTCAGAGAGGTGAAAGTGTTATATCTTTTTTTGTGTGTGTAATTTCTTGCCACCCCCTGGCACAAAAGCCTCTCTAACTTGAGCTCTTCTCTCCTCCTCTGGTTGATCAGTGAGATAGGATACTTACTGCTGCCTCTGTTCTTGGCATTATGGTTAGTCCATTTGTGTGCTCACTGTGAAAGTCCTGGGATGAGAACCTAGTTTATGAAACCTCTTCAGGGCTTTTTGCAGGCTTTATTACATTTCTTCGGTCTTCCTACCTCTGTCTTCCTTTGACAATGCCCTGCACTCTCAAAGTTATACATCACTTCGTTTCTCAAGGTCTCAAGCACTGCCACTTTCTATAGAGAATTCTTCTCTCAACTAATAGCTAGCAGGAACTAGAAGAAGAGTGTGTGCTTCTTTGATTTCATATCAATGCCCACCCACTGCACAAGAGGGCTCAAATGGCTAATTTGACATTGGGTGGAGATCAGCCAGCCTCCCTGCTCAGCCATCCCAGTACTTTGACAACAAGTACATGAAGGTAGTGACCACAGTGGCAGGATGGAGGCAAAGCATACACCTGATAGTATGTATTCCATCTCACTAAGCCTGGTTATCCATTCTTGCTCCTGAATGTCCAATGGCAGCAAAAAATTGACACTAAATCCTCTCTATGGTACCATCCCTTGATGAATCCACCCATCTCCTTGATAGCAAGTTGAATAATCCGATTCCTTCTTCCCCAGAGGATGCAGAAACTTGTCCTTACTGGGACTGGTACATATTTCAGTTTACTTTTTCTACCCACAGAGCCTTAGCTAGCAAAGTCCAAAGACTCATGTCTGATTAGTTATAGCATGATACTGCATAAAATTGCTTCATACCAGACCAGTAGATCTTTCATACCCTGCATCACGTGTCAGCTGCTGGACTGATGGGCTGTTGGCATGGACCCTTACAGGGGCAGCTAAATCATTAGCATGGGCATAATGTGCAGGATCAGGACACGTTTACAGTGCTAATCGAGGCAGAAAACTGAGTCCTGGAACCCAGAGGATGTATGTAAGAGAGACTGCTCTCACCATCTTTCCAAGTGATTTTTTGTTTTTTTTTCCAAGAAGTTTTTGTTTTCTATCCATTCCCAGTTGGCTCAGTGGTAAAAAAAAATCTGCCTCCCAAGCAGGAGATGTGGGTTCAATCCCTGGGTTGGGAAGATTCCCTGGAGAAGGAAATGGCAACCCACTCCAGTATTCTTGGCTGGAGAATTCCATGGGCAGAGTTACAGTCCATGGGGTCGCAAAGAGTCAGACACAACTTAGCAACTAAACAACAACATTTAAGTTTAGGCTCTATTTGACCTCAGGTCCTGTTCCTTTGATGGGAGTGGAGGCTGAGGTGAGGAAAGATTCTTTCACCAGAGAATCCAATAGCCTGTGAATTGTGACTTGGTCACACAATGCTCTTCAAAGCCTCAAACACAGGAGTTTCTATACCATCCACTCTGACTGACTCTGATTATCACCAGGAAATAGAAATGCGACAGATATGTCTGAATGAGGCAGATGTGTGAAACGAGGAATTCACTGGGGTGCCTGTTTGGCTTCCATGTTCAGTAACTGCCAGAAATGGGCATTTGTAGCAACCATAACTTGAAAAAGGCATAATAAAAAAAGAGTATAAAAAAAGAATGATGAAGGTCTGGGTCTCCAACAGGCTAGGGAACTAGCTGAGGTTGAGGGGAATCCAGGAATAATTGAGGAGGGAGGTGATGAATATCAGCTGTGAGTTCAAAACCTGCAGCCTGTTTCACTAGCTTCCCTGTTTTATAGTGTCAATAACACTGCTTTAGAGAAATTATGAAAGAACAGAATCACTTTAATATAGGACATGAATAACACAGAATATTAAAGTGTGGACCTTCAAGAGTATTTTTCATCTCACTCCAGCTTTACCACTTCAGCAGATTCCAGTTCTTTCAATGACTGGTATCTGCATCTCTTTGTCCCAGATGATGGTGATATGCGTGCTCAGTCATGTTTGACTCTTTACCACTTTACGGACTATAGTCCACCAGGCTCCTCTGTCCACAGAATTTTCCAGGCAAGAATAGTGAAGTGGGTTGCCATTTGCTACTCCAGGGGATCTTCCCAACCCAGAAACTGAACCTGCATCTCTTGCTCCTCCTGCACTGGCAGGTGGATTCTTTCCCACTGTGCCACCTGGGAAGACTGGGCTTTTTCCAAAGCTACTCTTGCCTGTGCATATGGTAGTCTGGAGTTAACTCTCCTACCTCCCAAACCCCAACAAACAAAAGTTGGTGGATGAATATCCCAGTTCCCTCATTCAGAACTGGTAAATATCCCTTTAGAAATTCTACTTGTAACAATCATCTCATCTCTGTTCCATTCTTTCTAAAACCTACCTCCCTCAAGTCTTAACTATGTTGGTAGCTTTCTAATGCCTTTGATGATATTTTAAAAACATTTAACAGCTTTGTAAGGTGTTTTCTGGGAACATGTTTCCTGCAAAATAACCTATTCTAAATGTCGGTGGAAATCTTTTGTGAGCTGTTTTTTACTTTCTAACATAATTTCTGGTTATTTTTTAAAGCATGTTAATGATAGCATTACTGAGCAATCATGATTTGACATGCTCAATACTGGTCAGCATGTATACATTATATCAGATTTTCCCACCTACAAATATTATCCCTATTTAAATATAAGAAAATGAGCTCAAGAGAGGCTAAAAAATCTTCCTGAAGATTATACATTTAATTAATGATATTATTTAATTTAATGGTAATTTGCTTCCAAGTTTTTACTGCCTTACCACTGATCCTTAAGTTTTATATGTACAGGAAAATAAATAGAAAATTATATAAAGAACATATGCCCCATCCTAACTCACAGATATTCTGATTAATTTTGTCTGTAAAAGGCTTCAGAATCAACAACTTTGGCAAGCAATCCCGATAACCTGATGTATATATTCCAAGACAATATTTTGAGAAATAATGTCCTATATCAGATTGCCCATTTTTCACCTTATATAAGTACACAATGTTTAAAAAAAATTGTAACTTACTTGAATTCAGAGGTCAACCATTACACTTGGAATATGATTTTCATAGGATGTAACACAGCACATAGGAGGGCTTCAATAAATATTTTATAAATATTCTAGAAGAGGAATGGTGTACATGATCTGATATTATTATGGTCTAACAAGAATAAGAGAAAAATAAACAAGAAAAATTTCATTGTCAAAGTGCAGGAAATCTGTGTCTGGCACAGATGAGAATATAGTTTTAAAGGAAACTGACATTATCCTGCTAGATATATAAGGGATATTATTGTTTAAAAAATTAATAAAAAGAATGCCTATACTTTTATAACTGAGTCACTTTGTTGTGCAGCAGAGATTGGCACAATATTGTAAATCAACTATATTTCAGTAAAAAAATAAATTAAAAATTAATCAGGAAAATATCATGTTCAGATGTGCCTAATTTTAAGTCAAATCAGTTTCATTTTATCAAGCATAATTTTGTTTTTAAACAATTAATCTTATGGAAAAACTCTCTTCTGGAAAAATTGAGTTCTGACATTTAACATTTTCAGTAACTTTTACAGAAATAGTCTAAACCCTAAGGAATATTCTAGAGTTTTAGACATCAGTAAGATCATTCTAACACAGCATGCACTTATTTACAGAGAAGGCAACGGCACCCCACTCCAGTACTCTTGCCTGGTCGATCCCATGGATGGAGGAGCCTGGTGGGTTGCGGTCCATGGGGTCACTAAGAGTCAGACACAACTGAGCGACTTCACTTTCACTTTTCACTTTCATGCACTGGAGAAGGAACTAGCAACCCACTCCAGTGTTCTCGCCTGGAGAATCCCAGGGACTGGGGAGCCTGGTGGGCTGCCGTCTATGGGGTCGCACAGCATTGGACACAACTGAAGCGACTTAGCAGAAGCAGCAGCACTTATTTAGCATAAAATTTTCATTTATTTTATCATAAGTGTATTTGATGGACAAATCATTCTTTCCAGTTTGTTTACCTTGATTCTATTAAGTAAGAAGGTCCCTGCAGCAGACAATCCTATAAGCCATTTCTATCTGGGAGTGTAATGACACTCCATCTGACATAAACGTATTTCAGAGTTTTCATTTCTATGACACAAGAAAAACTTTGATTCAGACCCATCTGATATCTCAAGTGCTTGGAGTGGAGTCTGGAGCTAAGACATAGCTCCAGATATGTCTGAAGCTCATCTTTCTATCAAAATACAATTTGTACTGATAAAAATGATAATTCAGAGAAATATTAGAAATAAGAATAACAGGTTCACCATATATAGATTCTTTCAACTAACTGAAATGTCAATGTGAGAGAAATAAGAAATATAAAATTAAAGCACAAAACCAGACTAATACTTCTAGCATGAGAATTATATAATGTTCTAGGTATGCAGATGGAATGTAATATACAAATGAATGTCATCCATCATGTATGTAAAAGCAGAAGAAAAAGGTTGAAACCTAGTATTCTGTATTTACCCTAGGTATTCAACAAGAAAACACAACTCAAAGAATAGAAGATTCTTTAAAAGGAAGCAAAAAGTGTTACAAAAGTATTTGCCTTAAAATTCCCCAACAGAAGAGCAAACCCTACTTTGAACAGTAAAGAAATAAAATTTTACCCAGAAGGAACTTAAAATAGATAATGATTAAATGAAGTGATTGAAGGCAGGAGGAGAAGGGGACAACAGAGGATGAGATGGTTGGATGGCATCACCGACTCAATGGACATGAGTTTGAGCAAGCTCTGGGAGTTGGTGATAGACAGGGAGGCCTGGCGTGCTGCAGTCCATGGGGTCACAGAAAGTCGTACATAACTGAGCAATTGAACTGAAAAATGAAGTGACTGAAGTTTTAAAATACTAAGATTTGAAATATTACAATATTAAGAATACAACACTTCTGAGCAGGATGAATTAGGTTATAGCAGGCTAATGATCCTCCTGCAATAAGTAGGTAAAGTGAGATAAACTCAAAGTGTCGTGGTTATTCAGACAGGATGAGGAAGAGTTGAAACCCTCATAGTTAGCTTATAGTAGTGAAACCGATAAAAGTGCTTCAGAAATGTAGAACATATGGCAAGGCACATCTCATAAAATTACAATCATATGTTCATTACTGGGAAATCAATGCCACTTCAAAATAGTAACAGGAAATTTCCTAAATAAAGTTACTGAAATGAAAGCATCATTTCAAGTTTAGCTTTTAAAAAATCTTTACTGTGTAGGAAACTTGACAGGGATATTAGTGTCTGATTTGGAAAATTTCTTGACTTCCTTAGAATATTCCCTAAATTTGATGCAAAATGTGGATAATTCTTTTTGCTGACATTTTATGGAAATATTCTCTCCAATATTCCAAAATGTCTTTCAAATGCAATCTGTTATGGCAGAGAATGGATTTGAAGGGTTTAATATATTCATTTATCATCTAATTCTGAAATGGCACCAGATGTGTAAGGGAGTAAGCTTTTCATTTGTTTCCTCAAGAGTAATATAAAATTAACAAATAGCTTAGATATTCACCCAAAACAATCACTGTGAAACAGAACACCACATGCAGCATGCACCAAATAATCTGTGATAGAGGATGGTCAATGTTCTAATGAAAGATTTAGAAAGGCATGTCCCTCCAAGAATAAAATGAAGTATGGTGCTACAATTCTAAAAAGCACTATTTTATAAGTCAAATAAAATATAAGGGTTTTTTGATTGTGTGCATAAACATGACATATTTCAATTTAAAATACTATTTTTGCATTATGTAAACATATATTATTTTTAACATGATTAAGTTATAAGAATCAGTTCTGCAGGTTTACAATCAGAGAAAGCATATACTGATCTTTCTCCCTGTAAGATGAAAAATCCTGTTATAATTTGACCATATATGAAATCTGGAAAGAATCCCCAATATTTCTGTTTTGTCAGGTCTCTATGGAGTGCTTTTCATTTTGAAGTAATACAACCTGTTATTAAGAGCGGCTGTGAGCTATAAAGCCAGACTAAATTTAGATCCATCCTTGGATGCTGTATGGTCTTTGGTAAATTAGTTAGCCTTGCCAATTCTCAGCTTTCTCGTCTGTAGAAGGCTACAAGATGCTTATGTTGACTTACACTTACAAAATGCTTAGCACATTACCTGGAAATTAATATGCATATGAAATCATCTTACTTTCATCCTAAAAAAATAGTGAACATCACCTGATACTTCAAAGCTTAGTCCTCTAGGAATATGATTTATATTTAAAATCATGAGCCTAAATCCTTTTCCTTGTTCCCCTCAGCAAAGCTGAGAGGTTGTCACTATAAAAATAAACTAAAAACAAACCAAAACAAAATTTGCTCAAAACTTAGTAGAACCAAAAAGGAAATAATTACTAAAAATACAGCCAAATATAAAATATCCAAAGATTTGTCTTTTAACCTTCTGAATCCCAATATAAAAGCAGAAAGATATTTAATAAAGCCTAGAGTCCCCATTTTTCCAACCTCCAGATTGAGTGTGAGGAAGAGTGTGAGTGTCCCCACTTCCAACCTCCTCTGAATGTGATCGTATCTTGCAGGGTCCAGAGAGTCTGCAGTGAGGCCAAGGAATCTGCATTTTAAAAGCTTTTCAAGTCGTCCAGCTCTGAAGCCAGGCTTGGGAGTCACTGAATAATTAGCTTAAATCACTATGAAATGATCCATGGTGACTTACTGCAATGGATCTTCCCTTCCCATTTCTCTCCCCAAGACACAAGCAGATCCTGAGAAGAAATCTTGTTCAAATCTGCATTTTAAGGTCACAATAATGGTTGCACCTTAATTCTTATGTAATCACAACACTGGCACAAAGAATAAATACACTACAGGAGAAAGAGTGTTGTTTTCACCCACTACAAACCCATCACTCCCATCACCCACCATCTCTTACCTGTCATCTGTTTCACTCCTAAAGAACTTCTTGGAGTTGTAACAGTATCTGCAAATAGCTGTATTTCAGATGTTCTTTTGCAGCACATATCTAAGAAAATCCTTTTGAAATCATTTGGTATGGTAACTGAATTTTAGAAATCCAAAACAGCAGAACTCTGCTCACTTTAGAAAGATTAATAAATTTGTTCAACTATAATTTTTTCCATTTTTATCAAAAAGAGTATGGAGTAACTCCTATGGACAGCCTTTAAACTTCCTGTTTAACTTTAAAATCCTCTTACTAATACTTTGATACTTGAGTAATCTAAGTATTAAAAAGAAAAAATCTCCTTAGAATCACTTTCAAATTCCATACATTCAGTACTTGCTCATTAGATACTGATTGATAACCAAATTGGGCTTCCCTGGTGGCTCAGTGGCAAAGAATCCGCCTGCCAGTGCAGGAGACACAGGTTCGATCCCTGATCCAGGAAGATCCCTCATGCTGCAGAGCAACTAAGCCTGAGCACCACAACTATTGAGACTGTGACCTAGAGCCTGAGGGCTGCAACTACTGAGCCCACGTGCTATAACTCCTGAAGCCCGCATGCCCTAGAGCCCACGCTCCGCAACAAGGGAAGCCACCCCAGGGAGAAGGCTGCACGCGACAACTAGAGAGGAGCCCACACTCTCTACACCTAGAGGAAAGCCTGCGCACCAACGAAGACCCATTGCAACCAAAAATAAAATAAATAAATAAAAGAGAAAAACAAAGTTCCTAGAGAAAAAGTTGTTAAAAAGAGATCCACATCAAAATTTAAAAAAGAAAGAAAGAAAGGTTAGTTAACACACATCTACCAAACAAAAGAACCTGTTAGCTACATTTCAGAAATGTGCCAGTGGCTATGAAAGTGAATAAACAAAAGCATGGGCTTCCCTGGTGGCTCATCAGATGGTTAAGAATTTGCCTGCAATGCAGGAGACCAGGGTGCCATCCCTGGGTGGGGCTTCCCAGGCGACGCTAGTGGTAAAGAACCTGCCTGCCAGTGCAGGAGACGTAAGAGACACGGGTTCAATCCCTGGGATAGGAAGATCCCCTGGAGTAGGCCATGGCAACCCACTTCAGTATTCTTGCCTAAAAAAATAAGCTGGACAGAGAAGCCTGGCAGGCTACAGTCCATCGGGTCGCAAAGAGTCGGACACAGCTGAAGCCACTTAGCATTCATGCAAATAAAAGCATGTATGTTTTTAGCTAGTTTATTTTGACTTATTATTTAAGGGGAAAAAATAGCTCCAACAGTTTTGCTCTTAACCATGTTGAGTTAATTTAACAGTAAATTATCTCTTTTATCTATAAACACATCTTTGTAAATGTAGGATAGCCTATTTTAAATGAAATGAGGACAGATCACAGGGAACCCCTCGGCTATTTCTTGTTTCATTTAGGAGGCTGTTCTGCATTACTCTTTGATTAATTTCAGTTGTAAAGCGATGCTGCTTTTCGTACAGGTACCTGGTCTTTGCAGTCTAGGAAAAGGAAGGAATTGCAATTGCTCACGGAGAAGGCAATGGTACCCCACTCCAGTACTCTTGCCTGGAAAATCCCATGGGCGGAAGAGCCTGGTAGGCCATGGGGTCACAAAGAGTCAGACACAACTGAGCGATTTCACTTTCACTTTTCACTTTCAGGCATTGGAGAAGGAAACGGCAACCCACTCCAGTGTTCTTGCCTGGAGAATCCCAGGGAAGGGGGAGCCTGCTGGGCTGCTGTCTATGGGGTCACACAGAGTCGGACACGACTGAAGCGACTTAGCAGCAGTAGCAGCAGCAGCAATTGCTCAAGGAATTCTTTATTAGTACCAGAGAGACACAATATAAAATCTGGTAGGAATTAAACAAAAGAAACATTAAAACATATGTCAGGATGGCAAGTTAGCATGAATAACCAAAAAAGGAGTCATAGGACTCTGATATTCTTATAGTAAATTTCAAACAATGATTGTAAAATTCTTAATGATGAAAGAGAAGCTGAGAAGCCAGGAAAACAGAAACCTGCAGGTGGAAGTTCTCTTAGAGATCACGCACACGTGCATGCTAAGTCGCGTCAGTCATGTCCGACTCTTTGTGATTCTACGGACTGCAGCCTGCCAGGCTTCTCTGTCCATGGGATTCTCCAGGCAAGAATACTGGAGTATATTGCCTGTGCCCTAGATCGAACCCGCAACTCCTGCATTGCAGGCAGATTCTTTACCACTGGGCCACCAGGGAAGCCCAAAATAGATATGTACATTTATATAAAAAAGATTTTCTAGCACACTTGTCTGATGCTTTTTTTTAATTTATTTTGGTCTTTTTTATTAATATTATCCTGTATTTTGTGGATGTTCTTTATGGAATTCAAAGATGATAGAGATGTGGATTAGTAGAACACAAACAAAATACAAATAGAAATTTTAATTTAAATTTAGTATTGGTTAACTTTGGGATGTGTTCTTTATTTTTTTTATTAAAATTATTTTATTTTATTTATTTTTTACTTAAAGGAAATATTTTATTTTTTAAATTTACAATATTGTATTGGTTTTGTCATATATCAAAATTAATCTCCACAGGTATACATGTGTTCCCCATCCTGAACCCTCCTCCCTCCTCCCTCCCCATACCATCCCTCTGGGTCGTCCCAGTGCACCAGCCCCAAGCATCCAGTATTGTGCATTGAACCTGGACTGGCGACTCGTTTCATATATGATATTATACATGTTTAAATGCCATTCTCCCAAATAATCCCACCCTCTCCCTCTCCCACAGAGTCCAAAAGACTGTTCTATACATCTGTGTCTCTTTTGCTGTCTTATATACAGGGTTATTGTTACCATCTTTCTAAATTCCATATATATGTGTTAGTATACTGTATTGGTGTTTTTCTTTCTGGCTTACTTCACTCTGTATAATATGCTCCAGTTTCATCCACCTATAGAATTGATTCAAATGTATTCTTTTTAATGGCTGAGTAACATTCCATTGTGTATATGTACCACAGCTTTCTTATCCATTCATCTGCTGATGGACATCTAGGTTGCTTCCATGTCCTGGCTATTATAAACAGTGCTGCGATGAACATTGGGGTATGCGTGTCTCTTTCAATTCTGGTTTCCTCAGTGTGTATGCCCAGCAGTGGGATTGCTGGGTCATAAGACAGTTCTATTTCCAGTTTTTTAAGGAATCTCCACACTGTTCTCCATAGTAGCTGTACTAGTTTGCATTCCCACCAACAGTGTAAGAGGGTTCCCTTTTCTCCACATCCTCTCCAGCATTTATTGCTTGTAGACTTCTGGATCGCAGCCATTCTGACTGGCATGAAATGATACCTCATAGTGGTTTTGATTTGCATTTCTCTGATAATGAGTGATGTTGAGTATCTTTTCATGTGTTTGTTAGCCATCTGTATGTCTTCTTAGGAGAAAGGTCTATTTAGTTCTTTGGCCCATTTTTTGATTGGGTCATTTATTTTTCCAGAATTGAGCTGCAGGAGTTGCTTGTATATTTTTGAGATTAGTTGTTTGTCAGTTGCTTCATTTGCTATGATTTTCTCCCATTCTGAAGGCTGTCTTTTCACCTTGCTAATAGTTTCCTTTGTTGTGCAGAAGCTTTTAAGTTTAATTAGGCCCCATTTGTTTATTTTTGCTTTTATTTCCAATATTCTGGGAGGTGGGTCATAGAGGATCCTGCTGTGATGTATGTTGGAGAGTGTTTTGCCTATGTTCTCTTCTAGGAGTTTTAGAGTTTCTGGTCTTATGTTTAGATCTTTAATCCATTTTGAGTTTATTTTTGTGTATGGTGTTAGAAAGTGTTCTAGTTTCATTCTTTTACAAGTGGTTGACCCGTTTTCCCAGCACCACTTGTTAAAGAGATTGTCTTTAATCCATTGCATATTCTTGCCTCCTTTGTCAAAGATAAGGTGTCCATATGTGCATGCATTTATCTCTGGGCTTTCTATTTTGTTCCATTGATCTATATTTCTGTCTTTGTGCCAGTACCATACTGTCTTGATGACTGTGGCTTTGTAGTAGAGCCTGAAGTCAGGCAGGTTATTTCCTCCAGTTCCATTCTTCTTTTTCAAGATTTCTTTGGCTATTCGAGGTTTTTTGTATTTCCATACAAATTGTGAAATTATTTGTTCTAGCTCTGTGAAGAATACTGTTGGTAGCTTGATAGGGATTGCATTTAATCTATAAATTGCTTTGGGTAGTATACTCATTTTCACTATATTGATTCTTCCAATCCATGAACATGGTATATTTCTCCATCTATTAGTGTCCTCTTTGATTTCTTTCACCAGTGTTTTATAGTTTTCTATATATAGGTCTTTAGTTTCTTTAGGTAGATATATTCCTAAGTATTTTATTCTTTTCATTGCAATGGTGAATGGAATTGTTTCCTTAATTTCTCTTTCTATATTCTCATTATTAGTAATGTATAGGAATGCAAGGGATTTCTGTGTGTTGATTTTATATCCTGCAACTTTACTATAGTCATTGATCAGTTCTAGTAATTTTCTGGTGGAGTCTTCAGGGTTTTCTATGTAGAGGATCATGTCATCTGCAAACAGTGAGAGTTTTACTTCTTCTTTTCCAATTTGGATTCCTTTTATTTCTTTTTCTGCTCTGATTGCTGTGGCCAAAACTTCCAAAACTATGTTGAATAGTAATGGTGAAAGTGGGCACCCTTGTCTTGTTCCTGACTTTAGAGGAAATGTTTTCAATTTTTCACCATTGAGGATAATGTTTGCTGTGGGTTTGTCATATATGGCTTTTATTATGTTGAGGTATGTTCCTTCTATTCCTGCTTTCTGGAGAGTTTTTATCATAAATGGATGTTGAATTTTGTCAAAGGCTTTCTCTGTATCTATTGAGATAATCATATGGTTTTTATTTTTCAATTTGTTGCTCTTGCTGCTGCTGCTAAGTCACTTCAGTCGTGTCCGACTCTGTGTGACCCCATAGACGGCAGCCCACCAGGCTCCCCCGTCCCTGGGATTCTCCACTGGAGAGAAGTTGGACACTGGAAGAACACTGGAGTGGGTTGCCATTTCCTTCTCCAATGCATGAAAGTGAAAAGTGAAAGTGAAGTCGCTCAGTCGTGTCCGACTCTAAGTGACCGCATGGACTGCAGCCTACCAGGCTCCTCCGCCCATGGGATTTTTCAGGCAAGAGTACTGGAGTGGGGTGCCATTGCCTTCTCCATCAATTTGTTAATGTGGTGTATTACATTGGTTGATTTGCAGATATTGAAGAATCCTTGCATCCCTAGGATAAAGCCCACTTGGTCATAGTGTATGAGCTTTTTAATGTGTTGTGGGATTCTGATCGCTAGAATTTTGTTAAGGATTTTTGCAACTATGTTCATCAGTGATATTGGCCTGTAGTTTTCTTTTTTTGTGGCATCTTTGTCAGGTTTTGGTATTAGGGTGATGGTGGCCTCATAGAATGAGTTTGGAAGTTTACCTTTCTCTGCAATTTTCTGGAAGAGTTTGAGTAGGACAGGTGTTAGCTCTTCTCTAAATTTTTGGTAGAATTCAGCTGTGAAGCCATCTGGACCTGGGCTTTTGTTTGCTGGAAGATTTCTGATTACAGTTTCAATTTCCGTGCTTGTGATGGGTCTGTTAAGATTTTCTATTTCTTCCTGGTCCAGTTTTGGAAAGTTATACCTTTCTAAGAATTTGTCCATTTCTTCCACATTGTCCATTTTATTGGCATATAATTGCTGAGAGTAGTCTCTTATGATCCTTTGTATTTCTATGTTGACTGTTGTGATCTCTCCATTTTCATTTCTAATTTTGTTGATTTGTTTTTTCTCCCTTAGTTTCTTGATGAGTCTGGCTAATGGTTTGTCAATTTTGTTTACCCTTTCAAAGAACCAGCTTTTGGCTTTGTTGATTTTTGCTATGGTCTCTTTTGTTTCTTTTGCATTTATTTCTTCCCTGATTTTTAAGATTTCTTTCCTTCTACTAACCCTGGGGTTCTTCATTTCTTCCTTTTCTAGTTGCTTTAGGTGTAGAGTTAGGTTATTTATTTGACTTTTTTCTTGTTTCTTGAGGTATGCCTGTATTGCTATGAACTTTCCTCTTAGGACTGCTTTTACAGTGTCCCACAGGTTTTGGGTTGTTGTGTTTTCATTTTCATTCGTTTCTATGCAAATTTTGATTTTTTGATTTCTTCTGTGATTTGTTGGTTATTCAGCAGCGTGTTGTTCAGCCTCCATATGTTGGAATTTTTAATAGTTTTTCTCCTGTAATTGAGATCTAATCTTACTGCATTGTGGTCAGAAAAGATGCTTGGAATGATTTCAATTTTTTTTGAATTTACCAAGGCTAGCTTTATGGCCCAGGATGTGATCTATCCTGGAGAAGTTTCCATGGGCACTTGAGAAAAAGGTGAAATTCATTGTTTTGGGATGAAATGTCCTATAGATATCAATTAGGTCTAACTGGTCTATTGTATCGTTTAAAGTTTGTGTTTCCTTGTTAATTTTCTGTTTAGTTGATCTATCCATAGGTGTGAGTGGGGTATTAAAGTCTCCCACTATTATTGTGTTATTGTTAATTTCCCCTTTCATACTTGTTAGCATTTGTCTTACATATTGTGGTACTCCTATGTTGGGTGCATATATATTTATAATTGTTATATCTTCTTCTTGGATTGATCCTTTGATCATTATGTTGTGACCTTCTTTGTCTCTTTTCACAGCCTTTGTTTTAAAGTCTATTTTATCTGATATGAGTATTGCTACTCCTGCTTTCTTTTGGTCCCTATTCGCATGGAAAATCTTTTTCCAGCCCTTCACTTTCAGTCTGTATGTGTCCCCTGTTTTGAGGTGGGTCTCTTGTAGACAACATATGCAGGGGTCTTGTTTTTGTATCCATTCAGCCAGTCTTTGTCTTTTGGTTGGGGCATTCAACCCATTTACATTTAAGGTAATTATTGATAAGTATGATCCCGTTGCCATTTACTTTATTGTTTTGGGTTCGAATTTATACACCCTTTTTGTGTTTCCTGTCTAGAGAATATCCTTTATTATTTGTTGGAGAGCTGGTTTGGTGGTGCTGAATTCTCTCAGCTTTTGCTTGTCTGTAAAGCTTTTGATTTCTCCTTCATATTTGAATGAGATCCTTGCTGGGTACAATAATCTGGGCTGTAGGTTATTTTCTTTCATCACTTTAAGTATGTCTTGTCATTCCCTCCTGGCTTGAAGAGTTTCTATTGAAAGATCAGCTGTTATCCTTATGGGAATTCCCTTGTGTGTTATTTGTTGTTTTTCCCTTGCTGCTTTTAATATTTGTTCTTTGTGTTTGATCTTTGTTAATTTGATTAATATGTGTCTTGGGGTATTTCGCCTTGGGTTTATCCTGTTTAGGACTCTCTGGATTTCTTGGACTTGAGTGATTATTTCCTTCCCCATTTTAGGGAAGTTTTCAACTATTATCTCCTCAAGTATTTTCTCATGGTCTTTCTTTTTGTCTTCTTCTTCTGGGACTCCTATGATTCGAATGTTGTAGCATTTAATATTGTCCTGGAGGTCTCTGAGATTGTCCTCATTTCTTTTAATTCATTTTTCTTTTTCCTCTCTGATTCATTTATTTCTACCATTCTATCTTCTAATTCACTAATCCTATCTTCTGCCTCTGTTATTCTATTTGTTGCCTCCAGAGTGTTTTTGATCTCATTTATTGCATTATTCATTATATATTGACTCTTTTTTATTTCTTCTAGGTCCTTGTTAAACCTTTCTTCCATCTTCTCAAACCTTGTCTCCAGGTTATTTATTTGTGATTCCATTTTGATTTCAAGATTTTGGATCAATTTCACTATCATTATTCAGAATTCTTTATCAGGTAGATTCCCTATTTCTTCCTCTTTTGTTTTGTTTGGTAGGCATTTATCCTGTTCCTTTATTTGTTGGATATTCCTCTGTCTCTTCATCTTGTTTATATTGCTGAGTTTGGGGTATCCTTTCTGTATTCTGGCAGTTTGTGGAGTTCTCTTTATTGTGGAGTTTCCTTGCTGTGTGTGGATTTGTACAGGTGGCTTGTCAAGGTTTCTTGGTTAGGGAAGCTTATGTCGGTGTTCTGGTGAGTGGAGCTGGATTTCTTCTCTCTGGAGTGCAATGAAGTGTCCAGTAATGAGTTATGAGATGTCTATGGTTTTGTAGTAACTTTGGGCAGCCTGTATATTGGAGCTCAGGGCTGTGTTCCTGTGTTGCTGGAGAATTTGCTTGGTATGTCTTGCCCTGGAAATTGTTGGCCCTTGTGTGGAGCTTGGTTTCAGTGTCGGTATGGAGGCATTTGATGAGCTCCTGTCAATTAATGTTCCTTGGAGTCAGGAGTTCCCTGGAGTCAGGGTTTGGACTTAAGCCTCCTGCTTCCAGTTATCGGTCTTATTTTTACAGTAGTCTCAAAACTTTGCCTTCTATACAGCACCATTGATAAAACATCTAGGTTAAAGATGAAAAGTTTCTCCACCGTGAGGGTCACCCAGAGAGGTTCACAGCGTTACATGGAGAAGAGAAGAGGGAGGAAGGAGTTAGAGGTGACCCGAATGAAATGAGGTGGAATCAATAGAGGAGAGAGCGGGCTAGCCAGTAATCACTTCCTTATGTGCACTCCACAACTGGACTGCTCAGAGATGTTCACAGAGTTATACAGAGAAGAGAAGAGGGAGGAAGGAGACAGAAGTGGCCAGAAGGATAAAAGGGGGAAATGAAAAGGAGGGAGACAGATCAAGCCAGTAATCAGTTCCCTAAGTGTTCTCAATTGTCTGGAACACAGAAATTCACAGAGTTGGGTAGAGTAGAGAGGGGTTAGGGAGGAGACACAGGTGACCTGGTGGAGAAAAAGGAGAGTCCAAAGGGGGAGAGAGCAGTCAAGCCAGTAATCTCGCTCCCAAGTACAAAATGGGTACTGAAGATTGGGTTCTTAAAGGTACAAAATTGGTAACAAATACCTAAAAGCAAAACTTAAAAATCTAGAGTAGAGTTTGGAATTTCAAAAATACAATGTTAAAGAAAAGAAGAAAAAAAAAAGAAAGAAAGAAAGAGAAAAAGAAAAAAAGAAAAAATTATAAAAAATATATATATATAAAGTTTGCTTTAAAAAAATATGGTCTTTTTTTTGTTCTTTGCAAAAGTAATAGTAGGTTATAAAAGTGAAAATTAAAGGAGTAATAGAGGACTTAAAATTTTTAAAAAAATTAAAAGAAAAAAAAGAAAGAATGAATGATCGTAAAAAATAGTAAAAATATATCTTGGACTTTCTCTGGTGGTGTTGTGGGTATTGTGGGGTCAGTTCATTTTTGGCTAGTTCCTTGGTCCAGGTTATATTTCTCAAGATCTATATAGGCCCCTTCCTATGTAGTCGGTACTAACGACAGGGTTTTAATCTATTGCCTGTCGCTTCCAAGGCGGTTCCCTCTGTTATAGCTTCTTCTGTTTGCTGGTCTCTTCAGTGTCTGATTTCTGCCCTGATACAAAGGTGGCGGTGGTGGACACTTTTTTTTTTTTTTTTTTTAGGCTCACTTGTTCAGTCGCACTGTGGGGAGGGAGGGATGCTGCAAACAGATAACACTGGCGTGTGCTCGCAGTGCCTCAGCCACACTGGATCTGCCCCCACTCACGGCGCGTGTAGCCTCCCTGCCCTCACTGCTCAGGCTCTAGGTTGCTCTGCCAGGAACCATCCGAGGACGGCCCTGGACTGCCTACACCTCCCAGGTCTAAGTCGCTCAGGTTCAGGCACTTGGGTAGTCCTCAGAGGCGCAGACTCGTTTGGGCCTGCATTTTGTGCCCTTCCCAGGTCCGAGCAGCTCAGGTGATGAGGTGATTGGCGAGCGAGGTTGCTGTGACTTACCCCCCCCCACCCCCCGCCCCGGCCACTCGGTTTTCTGGGTGTACAACCAGAGCACCTTCTCAGGCGGATGTTGACTGTCCAGAACCCCAAGAAGTCTTAGTTAGCAAAGAAGCCTGCTTACAGTTTTGTTGATAATGTCTCTCTGTGGCTGAGATTGCCCCCTTCCGGCTCTGGTTGCCTGTCACCGGAGGGGGATGGTCTGCAGCAGGCTATCTCTCTTCAGTCCTTTGTTCCGTGCGCGGGCCTGGTGGTGCCTTAGGTTAGTGCTGCCTCTTTGCGTGGTAGTTATCCCACATTCTGGTTTGCTAGCCCAAAATAGTTCGCTCAGATAGCGCTAGGGGCATTCAGGCCAGATCCTTACACTAAGCGATGCAGCTCGTGCCTCCCTGCTCAGCCCCCGCTTGCTAGTGGCGGGTGCAGGCGTCTGCGCTGCTTCTCCCCTGGGGGAGTTACCGTTGGGCTCCTAATCTGTGGGTTTTAATTGTTTATTTATTTTTCCTCCCTGTTATGTTGCCCTCTGTGCTTCCAAGGCTCGGCACAGACTCGGCAGTGAGAGTGTTTCCTGGTGTTTGGAAACTTCTCTCTTTTTAAGACTCCCTTCTGAGGACGGAGCTCCATCCCTCCCTCTTTTGTCTCTTTTTTTGTCTTTTATATTTTTTCCTACCTCCTTTCGAAGACAATGCGTTGCTTTTCTGGGTGCCTGATGTCCTCTGACAGCATTCAGAAGTTGTTTTGTGGAATTTACTAGGCGTTTAAATGTTCTTTTGATGAATTTGTGGGGGAGAAAGTGGTATCCCTGTCCTATTCCTCTGCCATCTTAGCTCCTCCACCCTGATACTTATTTTATTTGTTTTATTCCTCAGTTCTCCACTCTGAATGATTTTCACAACACTGAATAGAAATTATTCCTTATTCCCTAACTATGCTTATTTGAAGCTTTAATACTCCTATCAACATTCTATTTCTATGGAAATACATCTGTATGTCAAGTCATGAGAATATATGAATACATTATGTTTATGTTTTAGCATCTACTACACACCAGTCACTTCCCTGATAGCTCAGTTGGTAAAGAATCCACCTGCAATGCAGGAGACCCCGGTTCGATTCCTGGGTCAGGAAAATACAGTGAAGAAGGGATAGGCTACCCACTCCAGTATTCTTGGGCTTCCCTTGTGGCTCAGCTGGTAAAGAATCTGCCTGTAATGCAGGAAACCTGGGTTCGAACCCTGGGTTGGGAAAATCTGCTGGAGAAGGGACAGGCTACCCACTCCAGTATTCTGGCCGGGAGAATTCCATGGACTGTATAGGCCATGGGGTTGCAGAGTCGGATGCAACTGAGTGACTTTCACTCACTCACTCACACACCAGTCATTTCACAAGAAAGAAGCTAAAATATCTATCCATTCATGTTTGGAAATTTTTCTTTCTCTTGTGAAATCATTAGAGTGAGTGAGTGAGTGATTGAGTGAAAGTCACTCAGTTGTGTCTGACTCTTTGTGACCTCATGGACTACATAGTCCATGGAATTCTCCAGGACAGAATACTGGAACGGGTAGCCTTTCCCTTCTCCAGGGGATCTTCCCAACCCAGAATCGAACCCAGGTCTCCCGCATTGAGGGCAGATTCTTTACCAGCTGAGCCATAAGGGAAGCCCAAGAATACTGGAGTGGATTGCCTATCCCTTCTCCAGTGGATCTTCCTGACCCAGGAACCGAACCAGGGTCTCCTGCATTGCAGGTGGATTTTTTACCAACTGAGCTATCAGGGAAGCCCTGAATATGCCATTAAATTGTTAACATGGCACACACACAGCTCTCTCCATAAGATGGCAACAAGAAGAAGAGAAAAGAGAACTGATGTGAAGTTCTTCTGAGACCAAAACACAAGCAGGTTTTAGTATGGTCTATTTAAAGAGCACTTTCTTTTGGTGGACTTCCCTGGTGGCTCAGATGGTAAATCGTCTGCCTACAATGCAGGAGACTCGGGTTCAATCCCTGGGTCGGGGAGATCCCCTGGAGAAGGAAATGGCAACCCACTCCAGTATTCTTGCCTGGAAAATCCCATGGACGGAAGAGCCTGGTAGGCTACAGTCCATGGGGTCGCAAAGAGTCAGACACGACTGAGCAACTTTCTTTCTTTCTTTCTTTTAGGTAGTTGTTTCTGTTATTAGTTTTCACCATGTGATTTTGGGCAAGTCTTGATTTCCCCACATCCTCCAAATAACACAAGTAGTAATAGTTTGTGTCACAGATTTGCTTCCTATAGAATTTCCAAAGAAGTCAAAAGGCCCAGACCTTGACTTAGTGGGTCTGGAAGTGTGAGGTCAGAGGACACAGTGGGGCTATAGGCTTGAGCTTGTTGGGCCAGGGTGCCCTGTGGAACCCACGAAATCTCTGATGCTGCCTCACTGGGGAGACTCAGTCTTCAACAAAAACCCTGTTCTGTACCTGTTCTGTACTTCCTCCAATGAGCCTGAGACCTTCGAGTTATTTTTCTATGACTTCTAATTACTTTTCAGAGAAATCTGATTGGTCTTTTTGGCAATAGATTAGATTTGGGGTGAAGAAATTATAATCACTGTCTGGCTTTTTCTTGCCCTTTTAATTGGCAATGTTGCAGTTTTATTTACTTTTTTTTCCATCAAATTTTCCTTAATTACCACTGCATATTAGATTTTGGGGGTCTCTTTTTTAAAACAAATGGCTCTTAGAGTCCTGGTTCCAATCTGATTGGCATTTGGCCTTGTGTTATTGTTAGTTATTGGACCTTCCTTGAATAAAAATGTGATTTAAGCTGATTGTTTTCAGCGTCATTCCTGTTTTACTCTTGGGCCTTTGGAATTTTATTAAGGGAAGAACTGCTCATCAATCTCTTACATCTCAATGAGCAAGTGAGTCAACACATGCCATCTCCAAAGTCATTTGGAAGATAAAGCCTCAGCTCTGTAGAAATAAAGTTATTAAGGCTAAGTTTGTCTGGGTTTATGAGCATACTGTACAGAACAGGAATTTTCTTAAATGTGGTTAAAATTACATTATATGGACAGACAACTTCCCACCTGGCCTTCTTCACTTGGTTATTGCATAGAAACACCTTTCCAAAACTAAATTATAAGCCCCTTTATCTCAGGGGATATTTGAAGGTACTTCTTTGGAAACTTTAACAAGGCTTAAAATTAAGAATACCTTTGTATACTTATTCATAACATTATATTTACTGAAGCTGGTATTTAGAAGAATCATCCATATGATAGAATTAATACAACTTCAAATCCAGGTCTCGCACTCTGCATTCTGTCTATGACAAGATCATGCTACATTGTAGGTACCAGGAAACCCCAGTTATATGCTTGTTATTAATGTAATTTGAATCTCTGGGCATGTTTCCAGTTCTGAGCCAAGTCATTAAAAACCATCTTCATGAGTACATTCTAAATTATCTGTCTAAATTTGTAGTTTATGTCTGTCTAACTTGTATTTTGGGGTCTGTTACAACATACAAGACACAGTGTTAAAACTTTTCATAGCACATCACATTATCAGGCTATTCTCTTTTGCTCTGATGTAAGGATTTTTGCCTGTCACTGGCAAGGAAAGATAAAAAGTCTTGGTCTCAATATATTTTGCCTAGCAATAAATATAAGTAATAACACAGAAAGCACAATGAGAAAATTTGCCTTAAATTCTAATGTATGTGTGTTTTCAGGCAAGAATACTGGAGTGAGTTGCCATTTCTTCCTCCCAAGGATCATCCCAAATCAGAGACTGAACCTGTCTCCTGTGTCTCCTGCATTACAGATGTATTCTTTACCCGATGAGCCATCAGGGAAGCCTCTAATAATTGTATCTAAATTAATTAGATGTCTTTAATTGCAAAAGACAGAAACCTAAGTCAAACTAGATTAATTAAAATAAGGGACTTTAGTGAGTGATGTAAGTATAATAAAAAGTCAAGATTACTTTGAACATGGTTGAATTCAGAGATTTACATGATAGTATTAAGATGTTCTTTCATCTCTCTACTCTTGAGGCTATTTGGTTAGCTTCAATCTCAGTCAAAAATACACATAGGAAGCCCCAGTCCTTACAACTGGTGATCTCACAGAAAAGAGGCAATTGGGTCTACACTAACATCCACATTAATTCCTGAGAACTTTGATGGGCCCTTGTTTGGACATATTCACTCATCATTGGTGAGTTGACGCTGTATGATTAGCTGTCCCAAGAGTATCAGAGGGAGTAGAAGAGAGGTACTTCCCAAAAATGTTTTAGACAGCCAAAAAGATATAGAAGTCTATTCAATCACTGAAATTTTTACACCCTTCAGTTTTATGTTTACATATAATCAATAACTTAGATTAATTATAGACATTGTGCATATGCAAAGAAAAAAAAAACCGCTCTGTTCTAAGATTTTCCTCACTATATCATCAGCTTCTAAGCCATAAAACATCATTATTGAGAAATCAGTATTATAACAGAGCCTTATAATTTAGGTACTCTTGAACTTAGTGCATGGCAAAGGTGTTTCACGTTAAAATTTTTATATGCTATTCAACTTGTACCTGAAACATACTGAGTTTGCATGTTTGATAATGATTTTATAATTTACTCTGTTTCAGGATGAGTTCTGAGTATGATGAAATATTCAGTGTATTACAACATCTTCATTTTCTAACTGAGGTCCAGGTAAACATTTTCTACAAAGGACCAGAGGTTGCAACTACCAACTCATCTGCTAGAGTAAAAAAAAGAAGCAGTAGATAATGCATGAATGAATGAGTGTGGCTGTGTTCCAATAAAACTTTATTTACAAAAACAGGTGGTAGAGTAGATTTGGGCCATGGGCTGTATGTACTTTGCCAGCTTAACTTGATGAACACTCAGTATGTATCACACCAGGGACTCTCAAAACTCGCTGACAATGGTTTAATCACAAACAATTCTAACTTTAAGCCAATTTACTTTTCCTTCATCTTAAATTTTCTACTACTAATTGGAAATTGTCAAAATTAAGTAGAAACATATTGTGTCAAGTACACTGAGATTCTTCTAACAAAGTATTTCAAACAATGACTAACATTTTATTGTAACTTGTATTTACCTAGTACTCTCACAAGAAATCACATTAGTTCCTCAGAACAACCCAACATAACACTACGTTTTCACCCTAAGTCCTTCTCCCACCACTCCCCTCAGGGAGGCATAGACCGTTTCCATTTTAAGGAATTTATTTATAATCACTCTTGGAACATAAACGGGGAATGACAAAAAACATAAATGTAAACATTTTTCTTACCTCGTATGCTAATAAGAGGTGCTAGTGCATGTTCGGAGAAGGCAATGGCACCCCACTCCAGTACTCTTGCCTGGAAAATCCCATGGACGGAGGAGCCTGGTGGGCTGCAGTCCATGGGGTCGCGAAGAGTCAGACACGACTGAGCGGCTTCACTTTCACTTTTCACTTTCATGCACTGGAGAAGGAAATGGCAACCCACTCCAGTGCTCTTGCCTGGAGAATCCCAGGGACGGGGGAGCCTGGTGGGCTGCCGTCTGCGGGGTCACACAGAGTCGTACACGACTGGAGCGACTTAGTAGTAGTAGTAGTGCATGCTAGGACGCACAGGATGCTGATAAGGTCCTAATAAGGATGCATCCTATGCATAGGATGCACAGGATTCTAATAAGGTCCTAGTGCACTTGCTGACACATTTGCACTTCCATCTTTTCTTCAAAGTAAAAAAATTATGATGCACCCCCATCTCCTTGACAAAGCTGATCTAATTCCCCCAGATATTTCTAAAGTGCACCAGTACATCTATATAACAACATTACCAGTATCCCTGCATTTTCTTCTCCAGAAAAAGCATACAAAACAATTATTTAATTACTTGATACTAAAGAATTGATTGATAGATATATTGTTCAATATGCAGTGATTAAGCACAGCATTGTAAACAAATCACCTCCTCTATCACAATATCATAATGCAAATAAATAACAAAAATATAATCAAATACATAATAAATGAAAACAGCACTTAGAAAAACAAAATAAGCAAACAAAAGAATATTTAATAGCTGTTTACCTCATATCAAAATAATTACTTGGGGGGTGGGAGGAATTGGAAAGTGGAGATTGACACATAGGCACTATTGATACTATGGATAAACAGGTAGCTAATGAGCACACATCATACAGCAGCGGGAACCCCACTCAGTGCTCTGTGGTGACCTGAATGGGAAGGAGGCCAAATGAAAGGGGATATTTGTATATGCGTGAGTGATTCATTTTGCTGTATAGTAGAAACTAACGCAACATTGTACAACTATAGTCCAATAAGAATTAATTTTAAAAATTACCCAAGTGAACTTTGGTGGCAAGAGGAAGAAAACACAAGACTATCCTTTAGGAATGGATGAAAGACTAAGGGTGAAGTGGTGAAGGAGTGAGTGAAGAGATCTAGATTCTTTAACATTTCACAGTTCTCAAGGATTGCACTGCAAAGGCTGTTCTTTGCATACATGCGTGCCCTTAAGCCCACAGTTTTATATCTCTGCAGTGTAGTATGGGCTTTGCAATTGGACAGATTTAGGTTTTAATCTTCGTTGGGTTACTTACTAACTGTACCTATCAGAGCAAACTCCCTGAACTTCACTTTCCTCATTATAAGATGGGAAGACTCACACTTTATGTTAATTAGGGGGGTTTGTGAAGATTTAATTGCACAGGTTAAAATAGGTGTTTTAGAAATACAGTTTTCTTCCTGACTGACCCATCTGGTGGTTTTTTTTGTTTGTTTGGTTTTTTTTTTAAAGATTTTTTGATGTGGACCATTTTTTAAAGTCTTTATTGAATTTGTTACAGTATTGTTTCTCTATTATATTTTGTGTTTTATGTTTGTGCCTGACCCAAAAAAGCCCAATTTTGCTTTCACCACCCTGATCTTACATTTTTCTAGTACCCAACTTCTGTTAGATTCAAAAGCACTTAGAACTATGGGGATTATGGCTCAATGTGTCTTAATGTCTGTATACCTAGATGACATCAGCATGAGAATCTAAGCCAAACTCGTGTGAAGTGGGGAAAGTCAGAGAAATCAAAGATACTTTTCATAATAAGTGATCATGTACAGGTGAAGGCATATTGTTCTTGAAACCTGAACTATAGGTCAATTATAAATTTTAAAATGTCCAAGCAGATGCAGTTATAAATGTCATTTTCTTCTTGTAATACCTTTTCTCAATGTTTTTCAGTTTTATACTCAGTTTTTCAGTTTGTAACATCAATGAATCAGTAAAAAGCATGCCATTTCATTTGAAAGTGGAATTTGGAAAAAAAAATCATCCTCAAATTCTATAAGAATCCAGGCTAGATAACGGGTATAGACCTTCTGTCCTGTGCAACTTTCTGGGAGAATGTGACACAGCACCACCTCACCCTTGAGTCAACAGCCAGCCATTGACCTTCATTATAAGCAAAACGGCTGTTTGAATAGAGGTACCACAGACTGGGAAGTTATAATTTGATAGAGCGAGGAGGGAGTCAGGCTGAACAGATTTCAATAAAAGTTATATGGAAAGATAACTCCCTAGAAGCACTGTTGCTCAGGAAATTACGTCTGGGAAGAGACAGAATTCGCTCAGGCTATTGTATCGTTACAGGCAATTTTCGAAGAAATTGTATTACTAGTGATTTTCAAGGAAATGGCAGTAAAAAGTAACTTCCTGTTTCTATTAAGCAACTGGTACATAGCTGAAAGGGAAGCTTCAATGGAGCATGAACCAGATATACCCACTATGATTTCTATGTCTGCAGGTAGAGTTTCCAATAACTGGCCATTCATTTTTTTCAAGTCAACAATTATTGCACCCACGTCATAAATAATTGGCATGGTTCAAGGCACTAGGGATACACGAATGAAGAAAACAGACAAAATTTTCTCTCCTAATGGCACCGGTGCTCTATGAGAGGAAAATAGATATGTCATTCATCAAGCTTTTTAAATGATTTTGGGGGACTCTTAACATTTGAGTCCTCAACTGTCTAATGCAAAAACATCAAGACTCAAGTAAAAATCCTGCTATTATTTAGCAAATTTTTTCTGTGTCCTCAACTGTGTAACTTTGGGGTCTAAGAGTTAATCCTAAAGGAAATCAACTGAATATTCACTGGAAAGATTGATGCTGAAGCTGAAGCGCCAATACTTTGGCCACCTGATGGAAGAGTCGACTCACTGGAAAAGACCCTGATGCTGGGAAAGACTGAGGCCAGGAGGAGAAGGGGTGACAGAGGATGAGATGGTTGGATGGAATCACTGACTCAATGGACATGAGTTTGAGCAAACTCTAGGAGACAGGAAGGACAGGGAAACCTGGTATGCTGTAGTCCATGGGATCACAAACAGTTAGACACAACTGAGCAATTGAATGACAAAGGAGATGGATCCTTGGATCCCATGACATTCACATAAACCTTCCGATCTGGTTGTTGATTCATTTCATACCCAATTATTGAGGCTCACAATATGCAGGTGTTCAGAGTCTAGGGAAAGAGACCGACAGACTAATAGATGGATGCCATACAATATAATAGAGGTACATGGACTTTGTGCTTTAGAAGCACATGATGTCACTAACTCCGTCTGGACTTCTGGCAATATTTCTCATAAAGGATGTGACACTTGGATTAGGACTTAAAGGCGAGTTAGACTTTGCCAGACAAGGGAAAGAGAAAGTGTGTTACAGCAGATATAACAGCAAATATGGATGCACAAAAGAAAAGAGTCAAATTTTACCCACATTATAATAAAGCTATGCCTAGCTTCTTTATCTTTCATAACAAGCTGATGTTCCACTCTCACTGGAAAGTGGAGGAGCTGCCAAAAAATACTGGCAATCAATAGAACCAGTGTCCTCTAACCTAAAGAGTTTTTTTTTTTTTTTTTTAAATTCAAAGTAGCCTCTCATGGATAAATAGTTTCAAGCTCAGTTCCAGGTCAGAGCCATTTTTCCTTTTCTACTGCCTTCTCAAGTCAATGACTGAGAGTAGGGGAAACTTACGGACTGAATGGCAGTGGGGGAGAAGTACTTAGGTAGTCTCTCTGCTAATTTCTGCCTCAGGGCAGATTCTCATTCACTGATGCTACCAAGTGTGGTTTTGGCCAGGTAGGACCACAGCCTGGCCTCCTCTGAGGCATGATCTCTTAGCCTTATCAGACCCAGTGGTCCTCCTTGCTCATTTCTTTCTCACTGGCAGTATGGATACTCCTTGAATTTTGGCTTTCACTCTTCTTTGTCACTGAACCAAGCAGCTTACCCTAAAGCCCTCAGCTAACATGGTGCCATTCAACCCTTCTGCAAAGAAGTTCTAATACTCAATAACTATATCTCCGTGGGGAAATTACTTAAATGTCACACATCTACATTTTCTTCTTTGTCAAATGGGGTTCTTCTTCAGTGTGTGGTTGCATAGATTAAGTGAGTTAATAGATACAAAATGCTAAGAAGGATGCCTGGCAAGTTTACAGGCAATGTGTATTGCTGCTATTAATTCTTCATTCCCCTTTGAGATGTGCAGGAACTTATCCATCCTTTATTGTGTGCATCACCCCTGGAGCCAGGAGGACTGCTTCAGGTCACCATGCAACTGCATCTTTGCTCCAGCTACTAAGGCTTTGATGCTAGCATGCCTTTATCCTGCATGGCAGTCTTCTAATGCTTTTGACTTTTTCTTCAACTTCAAGAAATCACTCTTTCTTCTTGGGATTTTGCCTCCAAGAAGCAAAGAAAGAACACCCTGCATATCTTAGAACCCTTGTTTTTTCTTCCCAGACCCTAGGCCAGAAGACATAGACTATTCCTTCCATCTTGGAGAGGAATTTCCCTTTATGTCTAAGATTTCCAGAACTGGCTCCTGATGTGAATATTAGCTAAGATATTTTCTAAAGAGTGTTTTAATTCCAAAGCCTGCCTTTCAGAACCACTGTTTTACCATTGACTCCCCAGATTTGATTTTGAGTGTCAAAGGCTCACAAACAAATCCCTTCTTTTCATCATCTTGATATAAAAATTCTGTTCTCCTCTAAGATAAATAATTCCTCTTGAAAACATAGTAATAAAATAGCACACAATGAAATGTAAACAAGGAAAATCACATGCACATATTTCAAAATTATTTGCACTTTATTCATACGTATTAAAAGGTTTAGTGTTTTCAAAACGCAGGAAGTAGTGACTAATTTGGTTCTGTAAGTGCAGAACTGATGTGTGTGTGTGTGTGTGTGTGTTGGGGAAAGTGGGGTAGAAGTCAGAAGGTGGGTAAGAAGGCTAACAAGCAAGATGCAAGAAGCCAGTTTCAATTGGGTTGAAAAGAGCATCATTTGCCAGGCTAAGTAGTTTTTGCTCTTCATTTAGCCAAAATAACTACCCTGTGTATTAAGTGGTGTTAACATTTGCATGTTCATTTCATGTGTTAGAATCAAGCCATTAAGCTATGCTCCTATATTATTATCACTATAATTATTAGAGCTGGGATAAGACTCCAGTTTTCCTAATTTAGAATTCATCACATTATCCTGTTTTGTTTTTAACTTCAAGCAACTTCTAGGGACAAGTTATAAACTGGAATTTTCACTTTTGAGATAAATCTGAGAGAACAGTGACTTAAATCAAAAATATTTCATTGCTTCTGAAACTCCTGTTCTTCTAGCAAAACAGAATCCCAAGGCTGTGTTCAGTAAGATTCTCTGATATATTTCTTGCTTGCTTATTACTCACTGTCTTTCTTGCTTTCACGGTTGGTAAAGACTCAGTAATTCTAACTACGAGGATATCAAACTGCACGTGTGTATAGTTTAGATGAAGTTATTTACTCATTTTTGCCACACAATTTTCTAAAAATGAAGATATAATTTCAAAAATGTCTACTGGATTAACTGCAAATCTTTTGTGGTGATATCTGTAATATATATATTCTTTTATACCACAGTGTCACTTAACCAAGACCTAAGAGATAAAACAAGCTACTCCAAGCACATTTCTGAAACTAATATGAATCTATCTGAAATATCACTTAGAATCAACTGTAGATAAGTTTACTTGCAAAGAAGGCAGAGAATAAAAATAGTCTGCAATTAAATGATTACATTTGACTATGTAAAAAGCCAGTAATAGAAATTCATGACAGAAAGCAAATTCTTTATTTAAACAGTTTAGTTGCTATTTTCATGGAGAGTGCAAAAACTTCATTAATTTGCATAAATATTTAGTGACTATTGTTTTTCCACTGAGGATGTACAGATGAATGAGGGAGACACAGCCTCTGCCCCCTTGGAGCTTACAATTATACAAAGGTTAGAAGAAGAAATACAGTGTCTATGAGAATTCCTAATGAGTAAACCTTAACTAATACAAGTTGTCATGGAAGGCTTATACAGAGGAAATACCTTTAAACAAAGACATGAAAGTTAAGTAGAATTTGTCCAGGTGACTAGTTAGAGAAAGGTCTTCCCAGGAAGAAGAAATAGCATATCCCAAGGCTCTGATTGGGGATAAAGGGAATTTAGAGAATTCAAAGGATGAAAAACTATGGAAGAAGCATCATGGAGAGGGAGGTAGGGCCAGATCGTGAAGGAATTCAGGCCAAGTAAAGTATTTTACGTCTTAAGTCACTAAAAACTTTAACTGGAGCAGTATCGTGGTTGCTTTTGATTTTTAGAAGATGACTTCAGATGAGAAACATGTTGCAGACAATGGAGGGAGGCGTCAGTCATAGTCACTGTTCACCATTCATACAGAGTTCTGCTCAAGATCCTGTGTGCTGCTCCAGAATGGATCCCAGCTGATGGGAGTGAAAATAGGACTGTCATGGGAAGAGAGTGCATCGGTCCAGGCAGGGGATGACAGTGGTTTAGACTTAAGTGGAAGAAAAGTAGTGAAGTGGAAGTATTTGCAACCAACATATGAGGAGGTAGAATTCATGATATATAATGTGTGATTATGGGAGCTGATATAGAGAAAATAATCAAGAATGATTCATTGCTTCCTGGTTCATTGGCTCTGGGTGCCATCTGGGGGGGTCCAGGAAGTGTGGGAGGCGGAGGGAATCATAACTGCTTTTGGAGGCATGGTAGCTTTGAAGGACCCATGAAACATATGGTTGGAGATTTAGTATAGAATGTTTGGTATTTTGTTCTGGAGCTCAGAAGATAAATTCGGCCGAGACATGTAAAGTCAAAAATAATCACTATCGAGATGGAACTGAAGTCACCGAAGTGGCAAAAATCAATAAATAAAAGCAGGCAAAGAGAAAACAGAGGGACTGGGGCGAAACCATCAGAAGCCTACAGTTAAATGTCTAATAGAAAGGACTTCCCTGGTGGTCCAGTGGTTAAAGACTTCAGCTTCCAATGGTCAGGGAGTGAAGATCCCACATACCTCACCAACCAAAACATTAAAAAAGAAGAAGAAGAAGCAATACTGTCACTAATTCAATAAAGACTTTAAAAATGGTCCACGGGGGAAAAAAAATCTTAAAAAAGTCTAACAGAAGAAAAGTAGACAAAGTATGGCAAAAAAAAAAACAGTACAGTACTGTTAAGTAATTAGCCTCCAATTAAAATAAATAAATTAATTTTTAGAAAGTAAAAAAGGAAGAAAAGTAGACACGGAGGTAGAAGCAAAGACAGGAGAGGGGCATGGAGTTAAAGGAACTGAGTCTTTTAAAGCAGAATGAGTGTTCAGTTATGTCCAAGACTGCTGTGAGGTCAGAAGGAGCGCCCATTCCATCCTCTGACATGGAGAGCCTTTTCCACAGTTGTGACTAGGGCAGCAGTCCTAGTGGACTGAATCGAGGAGTGAATGGGGGATGCAGATGTACGGATGCAAGAAACCTGACTGTCAACTGAGCATGACAGAGAAGACTGGGGGAGACTATTGAGTCCAAAGATTTCAGAGTGGATGGGAAGTGTCAAGTACAGAGCAAGGTTCTGCGTATACATGAGTAGTAAAGGATTGAAAGTTAATTGCTCAGTTGTGTCCAAGTCTGTGTGACCCCATGGACTCTAACCCACCAGGTTCCTCTGTCCATGGAATTCTCCAGGCAAGAACACTGGAGTGGGTTGCTATTCCCTTCTCCAGGGGATCTTTCTGTCCCAGGGACTGAACCCAGGTCTCCTGCATTCAGACAGATTCTTTACTGTCTGAGCCACCAAGGAATCACAGTAAAGAATTACCTGAGAGAGTAAGGGAATTCTGAGGAATAATTCCTCCACTGGGTTACATGGCTGTAAGAAGTTGTATGGGGGTGGTTGTGGGGCCAATGGCTTCTGCTGTCTCTGCAAGTAGGCTAAAGAGTTAAAGCACATACACAAAAAATAAATACTGTCAAGCTTTGAAGAGGGCTAAGAATTGTTTAAATGTCTTGTGGAGACTGGAGATAAGTGACAAGAGAAACACGGCATGACCAGGTAATGTTCAGGGCCCAGTTTACATTGGGAATTAAGGATCAAAATCGCTAGTACCTTAAAGGAAATGGAAGCATAAAAATCAGAAAGAGAAAAACAAATATCGTATATTAACACATATATGTGAAGTCTTTTTAAATGGTGCAGATGAAACTATCTGCAAGGCAAGAACAGAGAAGCAGACGCAGAGAACAGACTCATGGACATAGTGGGGGAAGGAGTGGGTGGGACAACTGAGAGAGTGGCACTGACATATACCCTGACATGTAACATACAACTACTGGATTAGCGTGTGTGAAACAGACAGCTAGTGGGAAGCTGCTGTGTGGCACAGGGAGCTCAGCCCGGTGCTCTGGACTAATCTGGAGAGGTGGGATGGGAGGGTTGGGGGAAGGCTCAGGAGGGAGGGGATATATGTGTACATATAGCTGGATCATGGAAAAGGCAAGAGAGTTCCAGAAAAACATCTATTTCTGCTTTCTTGACTATGCCAAAGCCTTTGACTGTGTGGATCACAATAAACTGTGGAAAATTCTGAAAGAGATGGGAATACCAGACCACCTGACCTGCCTCTTGAGAAACCTAGATGCAGGTCAGGAAGCAACAGTTAGAACTGGACATGGAACAACAGACTGGTTCCAAATGGGAAAAGGAGTACGTTGAGGCTGTGTATTGTCACCCTGCTTATTTAACTTATCTGCAGAGTACATCATGAGAAATGCTGGGCTGGAAGAAACACAAGCTGGAATCAAGATTGCCAGTAGAAATAACAATAACCTCAGATATGCAGATAACACCACCCTGATGGTAGAAAGTGAAGAGGAACTAAAAAGCCTCTAGATGAAAGTGAAAGTGGAGAGTGAAAAAGTTGGCTTAAAGCTCAACGTTCAGAAAACGAAGATCATGGCATCCGGTCCCATCACTTCATGGGAAATAGATGAGGAAACAGTGGAAACAGTGTCAGACTTTATTTTTGGGGGGCTCCAAAATCACTGCAGATGGTGACTGCAGCCATGAAATTAAAAGACGCTTACTCCTTGGAAGGAAAGTTAAGACCAACCTAGATAGCATATTGAAAAGCAGAGATGTTACTTTGCCAACAAAGGTCCGTCTAGTCAAGGGTATGGTTTTTTCAGTGGTCATGTATGGATGTGAAAGTTGGAGTATAAAGAAAGCTGAGCACGGAAGAATTGATGCTTTTGAACTGTGATGTTGCAGAAGACTCTTGAGAGTCCCTTGGATTGCAAGGAGATCCAACCAGTCCATTCTAAAGGAGATCAGCCCTGGGTGTTCTTTGGAAGGACTGATGCTAAAGCTGAAACTCCAGTACTTTGGCCACCTCATGCGAAGAGTTGACTCATTGGAAAAGACTCTGATGCTGGGACGGATTGGGGGCAGGAGGAGAAGGGGACGACAGAGGATGAGATGGCTGGATGGCATCACTGACTCAATGGATGTGAGTCTGAGTGAACTCTGCGATTTTGTGATGGACAGGGAGGCCTGGCGTGCTGCAATTCATGGGGTCTCAAAGAGTCGGACATGACTGAGCGACTGAACTGAACTGAACTGACAGCTGGTTCACTTCATTGTACAGCAGAAATTCACACAACATTTTAAAGCAATTCTATTCCCCCTAAAACCAAAAACCTGAAAAGCCAAAAAATCATTTCACTGAGCACCAAATACATACGCCTGGTGCATGTTTGTGGTAGAAGGAGATGTTCTTGTGTATTATGTGTGTCTATGTGCATATGTCAGGGTTCGATCCTTGGGTCAGGAAGATCCTCTGGAGAAGGGGAATGGCAATTCACTCCAGTACTCTTGCCTGCAGAATCTCATGGACAGAGAAACCTGGTGGGCTACAGTCCATAGGGTTTCAAAGGGTCAGACACGACTGAACCACTAACACACACACACACACACACACACACACATGTGTATGTGTGTGCACATGTGTATACATACATATATATATATATAATTGAGTTAGTGTTATATTTTCCATATATGTGTTTATGCAGGAAGTATAACCCTAACACAATTTTGATCCATATAACCTTAATTCTCCAAATTGGAACAGTGATAATAACTAGCCAATTATAAATTGCATCACATGAGAATGATCCATGATTACACCCTAATAGGGCCTAGAAACTGGGATCCAGTGTAAAGAAAAGAGTTCTGGGATTCTCACAACGCCATAATTATTTCTTAAATATTTTCAAATGGCTATTGCAAGATAGAATTATTATTTTAAGGCCAAAGAACTCAGGTTCGCCATTTGTTTGCAACTGTGAGGAAAACTAATACTGAAAACACTCTCAGAAGTTACCATTTGTAATGAGGTGTGTTGGTGGTGGTTTAGTTGCTCAGTCACGTCTGACTCTCTGTTACTCCATGGACTGCAGCCTGCCTGACTCCTCTGGCCATGGAATTTTCCAGGCAAGAATACTGGAGTGGGTTGCCATTCCCTCCTGCAGGCGATCTTCCCAACCCAGGGATCAAACCAGGTATCCCACATTGCAGGCAGATTCTTTACCACCTGAACCACCAGGGAAGCCCTTGGTAACATGATCTGTTAAGCCATGTCTTACCTCATGGCCAAGAGGAGATAAACCCTACTCTGAGTCAGCTGGGCTGTCATCCAAGAAATAAGAATGAAGAAAATGAGGATGACGATCCTCCCTAATTCTCCCAAATTCATTGTAATTATTTATTCCTTCCTTAACTCTGTGTAGGATATATTTTAATCTTCCCTGTACTGTAATTGATTATTTACATGTCTAAATCCTCTGCTACACTTTTCCTGGACCTGATTGGCAATGTGTTGAATGACTATTTCAACATGGTTTTGAAGAGTGCTCTCCTATTGAATAATAAACCTTCCTTAATAATTCATTCAACAATTATTACTGATTGCCTTCTGTAGGCCAGACATCATGCCACATACTGACCACAGCAGAGAAACAAAACAGATAGGTTTACTATTCTCAGAGAATTCACAGTTTAATGGGTAAAACAGCCATTAAACAAACAGATGCAGAACTGAATACAAAATTGAAAATTTAGATGAGTTGCTGAGCAAAAGAACAGCATGATACAAGAGAAAGTGAATTAAATTTATATTAAGTAAAAATGTTGAGAAAGTTACAGGGAAAGCAGGCTTTATCAACCTCAGCATTATTGACATGTTAGAAGCGACAGCTCTTTGCTGGAGAGAGCTGTCCTGTATGTTGTCCTTGGGCAGCTTCCTGACCTCTACCTACTAGATGCCAGCAGCAGCATCCCAGTTGTAACAACCAAAGTGGTCTCAAGATAGTGCCAAGTCACCCTGACAGAGAACCGCTCATTTAAATTGAACCCAAACGTATAAGTAAGAAGTAAGCAGGAAGAAGAGATTTCCCCGGTAGCTCAAAAAGTAAAGAATCTGCCTGCAATGCGAGAGACCCAGGTTTGATCCATAGGTTGGGAAAATCCCCTGAAGGAGGGCATGGCTACCCACTCCAGTTATTCTTGCCTGGAGTATCCCACGGACAAAAGAGCCTGATGGGCTATAGTCCATGGGGTCGCAAAGAGTCTGACACAACTGAGCGACTAACACTTTCACTTTTCAAGCAGGAGGGAAACAGTCAGAAGAGCATTATTCTGGGAAGAGGAAACACCATGAGAAACCCATATGGGCAGAAAAGAGCCCCAAGCATTAAAGTAACTAAGAGGCTGGCATGGTAGGAGTATATTGAATGATGTTGATTCTCACTGAATACTCATTCTCAATGAGTATACTGAAAGATTGGTGCAAGCAGGGTGGTAAAAGAAGGCAGAGGAAAATTGTTTTTTAAAAAAAGGGTTTTGGAAGTATTTTAGATGAGTTCAGAATTTATTCTAGGAGAAATGGGAAGCTACAGGAGAGTTTTCAGGAGGAAAGTGGCAAGATGAAAGATGCAATTTGTATTTTAAACTATCTCTCTGTTTGCTCTGATAAGAATAAATAGGACTGAGAGTAGGAATAAGAAGGCCAGCTAGGGTCTGTTGCTGTTTTCCAGGATAATGGCTTGGACCATCTTGGTTGGAAGTAGAAGGGCCTGTTTTCTTTACCAGGAGTGATTGCAAGACGTAGTAAATTGCCCTTCATCTTTAGGAGAATGTCTTCTGTATAATTCATCTTCATTCAGTCCATTCATAAAATTACTAAAGAGCTCAGGATCAGGGACAAAGCTTTGTAACTTGTCAGTAAGGACACATTTTCAAAACATACATTAACCCTTTATTTGAAGTTTTTCATATTATAAATCTACCTAACTGTCATATTAGCCTATATATTTGTACCTAGCCATTTGCTCTTTATTAACTGACTAAATCAATGTTTAATTCTATTTTAAATGATTAATTGTAGGAAAAATAGATAAATTCATTATCCTGTGTGATGGGCATAATTTTATTCTCTGGATATTTCAGGTCCTTGGTCTATGGTAGAATTTCACTTCCTGATCCACTTACGTATAAGGAGCACCCTGTGATTATTTCTGGATCATTAGTTGTGAGTAGAACTTTTACAAGTACTATAGGCCAAAATTTTAATTGCCAGTGCAAAACCACAAAACTTCCCATTATCCTCTAAGCTATTAAGATAGTAGCTGCTCCATAAGTGAAAGTTTCTGAGTAAATTAAATGAAAAGTCACTTCCAACACCACATGATAAACAAGCAACATAAGTATAAAATAAACCTTTGTTATTTTAAACCACTGATATTTAGGGTGTGTGTGTGTGTAACTTTTCCTGATAAAGTTTATAAAAAATTATAAACCTGCAATAAAAAATAAAGTTTTATTTGAGTAACAATATAATCCAGGTTTTTTTCCTCTGCCCCTGGAACCATTTAA
Organism: Bubalus kerabau; assembly: GCF_029407905.1. Classification (NCBI taxonomy): domain Eukaryota; kingdom Metazoa; phylum Chordata; class Mammalia; order Artiodactyla; family Bovidae; genus Bubalus; species Bubalus kerabau. Next base: position 13,898,099 of record NC_073631.1, on the reverse strand, counting down.
TAATGGTTACAACTTCGAGTCTTCTTGGCATTTTTCCTACTTCTCTCTCAAGGTGTAGTGGCTAACTTACTTGTTCTCATAAAAAGTGTATTAGATATGTCTCTGATTGATATATGGATACCTAGTTCATTACTTTTAACTATCACGTAACATCCCATTAAATGAATATGCTGCTTTATTCTGATTACCATGTATACACACTCGTCTGTTAATTGACATTCAGGCCATTTTAAATTTCATAGCTCCATAGTAACAGATCATCTTTCTACATATCTCATTGTATACACACGAAAGCAGGATGTCTGGGTTGTAGGGTGTACCTGTTTTGAGTTTTAATATATAATTGCTAAACTCTCCTCCAATGTGACTAAATCATTTATACTGCAACCATTTTTATTAGGTTTATTCCTATATTTACTGTTTTGGTTTATTAAGTAGGTAAGAACCTGACTTATTCCACATACAAAAAAACCCCATTTGAATGGTGATTATGATCTGGCATTGTTAAGGACTTTGGCAATATATAGATAAATAGGGCACAATTAAGGGGCCATTGCTACACAAACAAGATCGCCTTGATTCTTTGTATTATGATTTATTAGGTAAAATTGGGATAATATTTTCTTTAATTGCAGTCACTTATGAAAATAAGCTTTCAAACATGGTACACTTATCTATAACCTATTTTCTCCATCTTCAAGCTGAATAGCCAATTATATAAAATTAGTCACTTAAATGAAGTAGTTCTGTAAATTATTTTATATAAGCTTATGTTTCATTGTGGTTTTATTAATATCACATGACGGTCTTGGTAAATGCTAGGAAGAATTTATTTTTACTGCAAATGGAGACTGGGAATCTTCTAAGTTACTTTCACTACAATTCTATTTGAAAGATGGAAAGGTACAGAACTATTTGAAGATGGATTAGAATTATTTTAAAACATATATTCTAAACTTTAGCTTTTATATTTAAAAAGCACTTTAACATTTTTAAATGAGGCATGAACAATAAATCAATAGATGAGAATCACAAAAGATGCTCAAATGAAATGAAAGAAGAAAGAAAAGAAGAAACAAAGACAAATGCAACAAATAGAAAACAGCAAGATAGCGGATTCTAATCCAACTCTCAAGAATCACTTTAAATGTGAATAGTCTAAAAGCACTTTGTTAAGAGATTTTCAGATTGAATAAAAAGGCTTTACCTGAATCCATAAGAAAGCCAATTTAAATACAAAGAGTCATATAGATTAAATGAAGGGATGGAACTACTGTAGTCAATAGTTTGGCAGTTCCTCAAAAAGTTAAAACACAGAATTACCATGTGACCCAGAAATTCCACTCCGAGGTATAGATCCAAGACAACTGAAAACATGTTCACCAGAAATTTGTACACAAGAATTCATAACAATCTAAAACTTGAAACAATTCAAATGCCCATCAACTAATAAATGGATAAACAACATTGGACACAGCCATGCTGAATATCAGTCAGCCATAAAAAGCAACAAAGTACTGATCCATGCTGCAAGTGGGAGACCCTGCAAACATTAGGATAAGTGAAAGAAACAAGAAACAAAATGCCACATACTATACGGTATCTCTACAACGGGCAAAACCATAGAGACCTAAAGTAGGTTAGTGTTTGCCAGGAGATAAAGGGAGGGGAGAACTGGGATTAATTGCTAACAGACTGAGATGTCATTTTGGGATAATGGCAATATTCTGGAATCAGATAATACTGATGGTAAAACAATAGTGTGAATATATTGAAAACCACTCTACTGAAGGCTTCAAAATGATAAATTTTGTGTGAAATTTATCTCAGTAAAAAAACTTTAAAAGGATGCTAAACGTTACACAATACAAACATAAATCAAAGAAAGATGAATTAGCTTCATTAATTTTAGACAGACCAACATCAGAACAAGTAAAATGTTTAGGAATAAAAAAGGGACATTACATAGTAGCAGAGGGGTCAATTCTCCAAGAAGACATAACAATTCTAAGCAATTGTGCACCTAACAGAGTATCAAAATGCATAAGACAAACACCGATAAAACTAAATAGGGAAATAGATAAATCTACTTCTAGAGCTGAAGACCTCACCACCATAAACAAGCAGGCAAAAATTCAGGAAGGACCTTGAACAGCAAGCACCGTTAATCAACTTGGCATAATTCACATTTATGGAACCCTCTAAACACCAACATTAAAATGTACATTTTTTCTCAAGTGAGCATTAAACAGTCATCAAGATAGACTATATTCTGGTTCATAAAATAAACCTTAACAAATACGGAAGAATATAAATCATGCAAAGTATGTTCTGACACCATAATGGAAATGAACTAAATATCACTAACAACACCAGAAAATGGTCAAATACTTGGGAAAATATACATTTTAAAATAATCATGGGTTAAAAAATCAAAGAAATTTTTAAATATTTTGAATTTAATTATAATGCAAATACAACTTATCAAACATTTTGGGATACAGCTAAAGCAGTACTGACCTCAAGGAATAGCTATAGCATAAAATGAACATGTTTTTAAAAAAGAAAGACCTACCAATCAATCAGTCTTAGGTTTTCACCTTAAGAAACCAGAGAAAGAGGTGTACATTAAACTTAGCAACAGCAGAAGAGTGGAAATAATAAATATGAGAGTATAAATCAATTAATTAAAAACAGGAAGGCAATAGAGAGAAATCAATGAAAACAAAATCTAGTTATCTGCAAAGAATAATAAAAAGTTCTGCCTAGGCTAAGCAAGAAAAAACAAGAAAGAAAAAAATTACCAATATAAAAAATGAAAGAGGGGCTATCACTACTTATCCAATGGACATTTGAATGATAAAAGAATATGAAGGACAATTCTGCAACCATAAATTCAAAAATTTGGATAAAATGAAACAATTCTTCAAAAGCTGCAAACTACAAAATTCACTCAAGGAGAAACAGATAATCTGAATAGACATATCTATTAAAGAAATTAAATTATTACTTAAAAATCTTTAATTTGAGAAAGAAAAAAACACCAGGCCCAGATGATTTCACTCATAATTTGTCCAAATATTTAAGGAAAACACATTAGCAATTTACACAATCTCTTTCAAAAAATAGAAAAGAAGGGAATATTTTCCAATTCATTCTATGAAGTCATTAGTGTTAGCATTAGTCACTCAGCCATGTCTGATTCTTTGTCACCCCATGGACTGTGGCCTACCCAGCTCCTCTGTCCATGGGATTCTCCAGGCAAGAATGCTGGAATGGGTTGCCATTTCCTTCTCCAGGGGATTTTCCCAACCCAGGGATCGAACCTGAGTTTCCTGCACTGCAGGCAGATGCTTTACTATCTGAGCCACCAGGGAAGCCCTATGAAGTCATAATTACTCTAATATCAAAACCAGAGTAAAAACCATTATAAAAAAAGAAAACTGAAGACCAATGTCACTCATGAACACAGAAGCAAAGATCTCTAACAAAGTGTGAAATAAAAGTGATACAGAAAGCTCAGCCTGGCACTCTGTGATGACCTAGAGGGATGGTATATGGGGAGGGGTGGGAGATTCAAGGGGGGTGGGATATATGTATAATTGTGACTGATTTGCATTGCCATATGGCAGAAACCAATACAACATTGTAAAGCAATTTTCCTCTAATTAAAAATAAATAAAAAATAAAAAATGAACATAGAAGCTAAAAAATAAAACTAAAAATCTCAGTGATATATAACACACTATGGCTAAATGGGGTTCATCATAGGACCGCAATTCCAGTTTAACATTCATAAATGTTAACAATCAATGTAATATAAATAAACACTATATAATCATATTAATAAGTGCAAAAATTACTTAACAGACTTCAAAGTCTATTCATGATAAAAACTCCCCCAAACCTGGAAGAGACTGAAACTTTTTTTAACCTTACAAAGGATATATAAGGCAAACCTACAGCTTACATCACACTTAATGCCAAGAGACTTAATGCTTTATCTTCAGTGTCAGACCAGCCATGGATTATTCTTCTCACCACTCATATTCAACAATGTATTAGAAGACCTATCAAGTTCATTAAAGTAAGTACATATTGTGAAGGAAAACATAAAACTCCCTTTGTTGGCTGATGACATGATTGTCTAAGTGGAAAACCCCAAAGTCTATAAAAATTTCCTGGAACTAGTGAGTTAAGCAAGAACTCGGGAAAGAAGGCCAGTATATAAAAGTCGGTTGATTTCCTATGTACTAATATTAGTAGCTAGAATTTTAAATAAAAAGTATTTATAATATCATCAAAAATGAATCACATATAAATATAAAAAGAATATATAGGATCTATATGCAGGAAAGCCATAAAACACTGATGAAAGAAATCAAAGAATATCAAAATAAATGCAGAATGAATGCTCATACAGTAGAAAAGTCAATATGGTTAAGATGTCAGTTCTTCCCTATTTGATCTGATATTTAACACAATCCCAACAAAACCCTTGAAAGCTTTTCTGTGACATCAACCATTTTTAAAACTTATCTGGAAAGCAAAGATATCAGAGTAGTGTAAAAATTTCTGAAGAGAAAATAATTAGAAGACTCAATTTACCCAAGTCTAAGATTTCTGTAAAGCAACAGTATACAGTGTGGTATTACTAAAAGTATAGATATTTATTAAAAGATCAACAAAACAGATCAAAAATATAAATAGACCTCAAAAATATAGCCGACTGATTTTGACAAAGGAGCCTTGGCAATTCAATGAAGAAAGGGTAGTTATTTTAACAAATGGTATTAAAAGAGTTGGAAGAGCAAATGCACTTGGCTAGGCTTTGACATGTATGGATGTGAGAGTTGGACTGTGAAGAAAGCTGAGTACCAAAGAATTGATGCTTTTGAACTGTGGTGTTGGAGAAGACTCTTGAGAGTCCCTTGGACTGCAAGGAGATCCAACTAGTCCATTCTAAAGGAGATCAGTCCTGGGTGTTCTTTGGAAGGAATGATGCTAAAGCTGAAACTCCAGTACTTTGGCCACCTCATGCAAAGAGTTGACTCATTGGAAAAGACCCTGATGCTGGGAGGGATTGGGGGCAGGAGGACAAGGGGACGACAGAGGATGAGATGGCTGGATGGCATCACTGACTCGATGGACGTGAGTCTGAGTGAACTCCAGGAGTTGGTGATGGACAGGGAGGCCTGGCGTGCTGCGATTCATGGGGTCGCAAAGAGTCGGACACGACTGAGCGACTGAACTGAACTTAACTGAACTGAGGCTTTGAAAGGCAGTTGTTTGGTCAAAGGTCAATCTATACGTTATTGTGAAGGTAATTTTTAGATATGATTAACATTTAAATCAGTCAGCTCTGAGCAAAGCAGATTATACTCATCTAACCAAGCTAAAGGCCTGAAGAGAAGAAATTCTACCTCCAGACTGTCCTCCAGTTTAAGATCATCAGTACTTCCCAGTTCTCTAGTCTACCTGGCTTTCCCTCAGGATTTTTGACTTCTGCATGTAAGCCAATTACTTTAAATCAATCTCTTGATAGAGAGACAGACAGACAAACATGAAGGCAGAGATGCATGCGTGCATACTCAGTCGCTTCAGTTGTGTCTGGACTGTAGGCTCCAGGCTCCTCTGTCCATGGGATTCTCCAGGCAAGAATACTGGAGTGGGTGGCCATGCCCTCCTCCAGGGGATCTTCCTGACCCAGGGATCAAACCCAAGTCTCCTGTGTCTCCTGCATTGGCAGGCAGATTCTCTACCCATTGAGCTGCCTGGGAAGCCCCCAAAGATAGAGATATGTACATCCTATTGTTTCTGTCCTTCTGGAGAGCCTTGGCTAATACAGTTCACTGATTAATATCTGAATTAGAGACTGGAAAGATAATTTCTTGCAATGGAACCCTAAGATTGGTGTTCATCTATGTTGCTGTCAAAACATGATGTGTTCCCAGATGTGGACAAACTTTGAATCACCCCAGTTATTTTACTTATTTCCATTGATTCAACATATGTTCTCAGCCTGCTACCAAAGCAAGCATAGTTTTTTTTCTGTTTAATTTTGGTGAGAGGTAAGTCAGCTTACTCCACTTGAAATTATTGTTTTTAGTCAAAAGCAGAAAGCCTGGGTTGTTGGTTTAAATTTGATAAACACTATTAAGTCATATTCCTGGTGTTTCTGAATGAACTAGGAGTTGGACATATGCTCTTGATTAAAAGAAAAAAAGACATTTGTCAAAGTATAAGATTGTATTCTCAAAAAATATCCAGAAGAAGAAACAAATCTCCATTTAGCAGAATGGATACCAAGATTTGCAGTCTTTAAACCGATGCTAAGCTTCTTAATTTGTACTCTATATCTCTCGCCAAAAATATTTTACAATGTTTTTAATTTATGCATTAAGAGCAATAATATCTAAACTCCCTGCCTCACACCTGGCAAGAAACAGCTGCAGTTACAGCAGATGACATTATCTTCAGCTGCTGAATGGACATTCATTCCCAGGATGTAAATAAGAATACCTGAGGATTAGCTATATACATACACAATGGGTAATAAAACTGAAGGAAAGAAATGGTCATCTGTTTCCTCAAGATAATCGATTTGCCCCCAAATTCCAAAAAGAAACACTCCACAAGCAAAACCTCAAAACCTTATCAAAGAAAGGTACCTTTCAACATTTCTTATGATTGCTTCAAAAAAGCCTTCAATCAAAATTAAGTGCTAAAATTATGTAAGCTCAGAGAAATACTGTGGCTAAGCTACACCTACAGCTCTGAGTTCTCCACATAACCAGAAGTCCTTGCCCCTCTGTCACAGCTTCTGATTTCTCCAACTGAACAGTACGGCACTTGGAGCTTGTTTATTTTAGAAAAGGCTTTTCCGTCCATGGGATTCTCCAGGCAAGAACACTGGAGTGGATTGCCATTTCCTTCTCCAGGGGATCTTCCCGATCCAGGGATCAAACCCAGGTCTCCTGCATTAGAAGCAGATGCTTTAACCTCTGAGCCACCAGGGAAGCCCAGTAGAAAAGGGTAAATGAGCCCAAATATTGATCTATTTACAGTTTCATAAAACCAAAGAGAGGACAATTTCCCAAATCTATGTGCTAACCTCAAAGAACCCAAGGGATGAAGATATACCCACATTCTTGCTTAGGAGTAGTCAGACTTACGGGATAGTAATGCAGAAAGAGCTTTCTGGTCTTCTCACCACTTTCAGCTGAAGAGGTCCCAGGCACCAGTCTGCACACAGAGATGGGTCAGCACTGGGTACCAAAAGAAGTCTCTCCAACACATGAACACTATAAGAGATCCAAACAAACAGAAAGGAAAAGAGAACGATGGATACGGTTAATGGTGGTACCTCTACTGAAGAACCCATTCAGGCTCATCATCCTCTAGCAGGAAGCCCCAGGGTCTCAGTTGCTTTATATACCCAGGTGGTAGTTCCTTGATTGCTAGGATATACACCCAAACCCCAGACTATTCTTTTTCCCCAGATCTAGCCATCCTAAGCGCCTCACTCATTTTAATTTCTTCCATTTCCCCAAAATGCCCACTTCTCCTCCCTTCCTAAACCTGGGTTATTTCTCAGCCTCAATTTTAGAACTCTGTTCTTTTTCTCTCATTCCTGTTGCTGAGAAGAGAACATTTAATTTTTAGTTTTGGAACAAAGACAGATAGAAAAGGTCACTAAGATCGTCTGGGCTTCTCTAGGGGGAAAAAAAAAGTTTTGAAACTAGAAATCAGTTTCTCTGACTGCTGGACTGAAAGTGGGCCATGAGTGGTAAAAACCGCACCTTTAAAAAACATTCAGTCCAGCAAAAAACACTATAGGGTTGTAAATTAAATACCCCATATTGTAGGTTATCACATAGCATCAAAATTCACCTCACTGAAAGTAATACCACTCAGAACCAAAAGGATATGATCCACCTCCATAGCTCCTAGTGGACTGCCTTAATAGGAGGGGAGTTTTAGGATCCCTAGATTATGAGGTGGCAATGAGTTTCAATTTATGAGAAATATCTGACTGGTTTCTGGCTATGGTAAGAATACTTCTGAGGCTTCGCTGAGGCTTAAAAAAGCAGGTTCTGGGATCAACTACTGATAGCTAGTCGTGGTTCAGAAATGACCAGATATCAAACCATAAGCCATTAGTCCGTCTTATATTAGGAATGAATGCATGTAAAGCTTCTAGAAAATTATCTATAGAAGTAATTTGGTGCAAGATATAAACTTGCAAGTTGAAACACTAGGCAAACCCCCAACTAGATCATTCAGAGAAAACCACATGTAGAAATTCTATAATCAACTGCTGAAAACTGAAGGCAAAGAAAAAATCTTGAAAGCTGTTGTGGTGGGGGTGGTAAGGAGATATTGCATTTTATATATAGCAAAATAATGATTTGAATGACTTCAAATTTTTGAAACCATGAAAGACACAAAACAAATAATGTTTTTAAAGTGCTGAGTAAAAAGAACTGTCAACCCAGAATTTTATATAGAGCAAAAACTCTATCAAGAATGAAGGCAAATTAAGAAATGAAGAAAACTTTCTTCAGATGAAGAAAATGAAGAGAATTGTCTCTATTGATCTTCCCATAAATTTAGGCTAAAGAAAGTGACACCAGATATACCTGTGGCGGATTCATTTCGATGTTTGGCAGAGCTAATACGATACTGTAAAGTTTAAAAATAAAATAAAATTTAAAGAAAGAAAGTGACACCAGAGGAAACGTGGAACTTCAGAAATGAAAAGGAATGACCGAAATGGTAAACATTTTGGAAAACAGAAGAGGTTATGTTTTTCTTCTTAAGTTTCTAACATATATTTCATTGTTGTAATAAAAAAAATATAACATTGTCTGGGGAGAATGTTTCAATGTACATAGATGTAATATACTTGGAAAATACAACATAGGGGAGAAGATTTGTTTCATGGTCTAACATGTGGTCTATCTTGGAGACTGTTCCACATGTATTTGAGAAGAATGTGTATTCTAGTTTTTTTGGGTAGTGTTTCTGTGTGTTAGGTCCAATTGATCTACAGTGTTATTCCTGTCTTTCCTTGTTGATCTCCTGAATGGTTGCATAAGCCTCTATTTTTTTATGCTAAGTGGTAAAATATTAACTCTAAGATGACTATAAAAATTAGCTATGTATATTGTAATCCCCAGAGTAACCATTAAAAAATAATACAAAACAGTAGCAGCAAAACATCAATACATATTAATTGCCTAAAAAAATTCAAATACCCAAAAGAAGATATGAAAGGAACAAATATCAGAGGATAAAAATAGAAAAGTTATAAAATGATTGACTTGGTGAACCATTGAAATTATTGCATTAACGTGAATGCTTTAAACAGAACTATTAAAACTTATCAGACTGGATTTTTCAAAAAGACTCAACTACAAGCTGGCTGCAAAATCACAATTTAAATACAATTATATAGATTAAGTAAAAGAAAAAGGATGAAAAGAGGTATTTTATAGTTACAGAAAATCAAGGAATGACAGTGGCCAAAATTTCAAAATAAAATAAAATTGGAGGATTTACAGTACTTAATTTAAAATTCATTAGAAACAACAGTAATTAAAGAGTGTGGTGTTGGCAAAAGAATGTGCATATAAATTAATGGATCAGAATAGAATCCAGATATTGACTTATACACCAAAGTGCAACTGAATTTTGAAAAAGAGTGCAAAACCAATTTGGTAAGGAAATGATAGTCTTCCACAAACGGTGTTGGGACAATAGGTCATCCATATTTTTTAAAAAAATCTTAATACATATTGTACATCTTATGTAAACATTGATTCAAAATGGATCACAGGCGTAAATGTAAAATATAAAACTGTAAGAGAAAATCTTCGACATCTCAGGTTAGGCCCTGAGTACTTAGCCATGACCTCAAATACACAGTGCATACAAGAAAAATATGATTAATTAGGTCATTGAAATTAAAAATATTTGGTCTCTGAAAGACAGGGAATGAAAAAAAAAAAAAAAACAAGCCACAAGCTCAGAGAAAATATTTTAAATTTTTTATCTAACAAAGTACTTGTGTTGAGAATACATGCTGCTGCTGCTGCGTCACTTCAGTCGTGTCCGACTCTGTGCGAGAGCACAGAAGGCAGCCCACCAGGCTCCCCCATCCCTGGGATTTTCCAGGCAGGAACACTGGAGTGGGTTGCCATTTCCTTCTCCTGAGAATACATGAAGAACTCACAAAACTCAATGATAAGAAAACTCAACAACAATGAGGAAAAGATGTGAACAAATAGTTCACCAAAGAAAATATACAGACAGCAAATAAGGACATCCAAAAAAATCAACATCAAGATTCATTATGGAAATACAAATTTAAAACAGAGTAAGATTTCACTACCCATCTATTGGGGCCTTCCAGATGGCTCAGTGGGTAAAGAATCAACCTGCAATGCAGGAGACATAAGAGACCCAGGTTAGATCCCTGGGTCAGAAAGATCCCCTGGAGAAGGAAATGGCAACCCACTCCAGTATTCTTGCCTGAAAAATCCCATGGACGGAGGAACCTGGTGGGCTACAGTCCATAGTGTCACAAAGAGTTAGACGTGACTGCATACACGAGGTGGAAGAACTCATCTATTAGAATGACCAAACAGCAAACAAACAAACAACAACAAAGACACCTGCAAAACTAAGTTCTGGCAAAGATGCAAAAGAGCGAGTAGGAATCTCAGGCGTTACTGGTAGAAATGCAAATGGTACAGCCACTAAGGAAAATATCTTGTCAGTTTCTTATAAAGTTAAACATGCCCAGAGGGATGGAATGGGGAGGGAGGAGGGAGGAGGGTTCAGGATGGGGAACACATGTATACCTGTGGCGGATTCATTTTGATATTTGGCAAAACTAATACAATTATGTAAAGTTTAAAAATAAAATAAAATAAAAAAAAAAAAACATGCTGCAACTTTCTACCCAGAAATCCTACTCATAGGTATTTATACAAGAAAAATAAAAACATGCTCACACGAAAACCTGCTCACAAATGTTTACAGCAGTTTCATTTACCAAAACTAGAAGCAACCCACATGTCCTTCATCTACAGAATGAATAGTCAAACTGTATTAACTCTAAAGGAAAACTACTTGAGAATAAAATGGCTTACTGAACTTAAAAAAAAATGGGGCATGGTATCTACAACAACATATAAATTTCAAATATACTGGTTGAAACAAGTTGGACTAAAAAGTTTACATGCTATATGAAAATGAATAGTTTTATTTGACATTCTGGGAATTATAAAATTTTATGGGTAGAGAAGAGATCAGTGGTTCAGTTCAGTTCAGTTTAGTCACACAATTGTGTCCGACTCTTTGCAACTCCATGGACTGCAGCACGCCAGGTTTCCCTGTCCATGACCAACTCCCGAAGCCTACTCAAATTCACGTCCATCGCGTCGGTGATGCCATCCAACCACCTCATCCTCTGCTGTCCCCTTCTCCTCCCGCCTTCAATCTCTCCCAGGATCAAGGTCTTTTCCAATGAGTTGGTTCTTCACATCAGGTGGCCAAAGTACTGGAGTTTGAGCTTCAGCATCAGTCCTTCCAGTGAATTTTCAGGACTGATTTCCTTTAGGATTGACTGGTCAGATCTCCTTGCAGTCCAAGGGACTTTCAAAAGTCTTCTCCAGCACCACAGTTCAAAAGCATCAATTATTTCTGACTATAAAGTATAAATCTGAGGACATCTTGGGGGAGAGTGTTACATTGTTCTGAATCTTGATTATGGTCATGGCTATGGGACTCTGTGCATTTGTTACATCTCATAGAACCATGCAACATAAAGACTGAAGTTTACTGTTTATAAACTTAAAATGAATTTGAAAAGATTAAAATCCCCCAATTTCCATTTGAGCCAACAAACTGAGCACATATTAATACATAGTGCTCATTCTTAAAAGAAAAAAGAGATTTTCAATAATTTAACTCTCTTTATAACATTTCATCTTACCAAAGAAAAATAACAATTCTTGTCCTCCTATTATAAAGCACCAATGTACTCAGCAGTGTTTCTGAAATACTCTGCCAAAGGGATGGAGGCAGAAAAGAAGAGATTGTGTGCTTTTTGATAAATCTTCAATGCTACATGTGTGGTTGTTTTGTAAGTAAGGGAATCTGCTATCTTGGTACTTTTCTGAATAGAGCTGTCTAAGAGGAAGAATCAATGAAGTTACCGGCTGATTAATGAGCATGAAAACAAAGAATGTTGCTATCTTTATTTACAATGAAAAAGTATAGACCTTAAGACTAAACAGAGCAAAAGACATATATTGTGTGATTCATTTTCTCTACTCCTAGCTCATTGCTGTTAGGAACCTACTTCTATCTGCATGGTGATGAAAAATAAACTTTAGTAAACAATAGCTCAGTCAGTAAAGAATCTGCCTGCAATTCAGGAGATCTGGATTTGATCCCTGGATCAAGAAGATCCCCTGGAGAAGAAAATGGCAACCCACTCCAGTATACTTACCTGGGAAATCCCATGGACAGAGGAGCCCGGCGGTCTATAGGCCATGGGGTCACAAGAGTCAGATGGACTTAGCAAATAAACCACCACCAAACAATATGTGGGCTTTTTGTTTTTCTTTGGTTGTTTGTTTAGTGGGAAATGAGATTGTTGTATTGTGGGATCAAGTTGATTCCCTCCTATAAACAATATTTGATGTAATGAATGTTAGCCTTTGAGTTTCTCCGGATTTTCCTATATCATTATCTATTTTACCCCCTCAATTTTGATTTCTTTTGTCCAGTAGAAGGAAAAAGAAATAAAACTTTCATTTTAAGTATGTTATGGATTTTGTAATTCCTACCAAAAGCCACTAGTGTTAGCAGGACAGGCAGCTCCAGGGTATTAGTCTCTAGAAACCATTCACTAACACTTGTTATTTAAAAGGAAAATCATCTAAGTGGATATATAAAAATCATATTCAACTGTTTCCCTACAATTAATCTTGTGTTCTCAATCTCTTTCTTCCCAGGTTGTGTTGTTGTGGCCATGAAAATATTGAGGATAAGAGGAACTGATAGAACAAAACTCAAAGCACAGACTTATATATGTGTGCTCAGTTGCTCATTCATATCTGACTCTTTGAGATCCCATGGACTGTAGCCTGCCAGGCTCCTCTGTCCATGGGATTTTTCAGGTAAGAATACTGGGGTGGGTTGCCATTTCCTCCTCCAGGGGATCTTCCCCACCCAGGGATTGAACCCGCATCTCCTGAATCTCCTGCATTGGCAGGCAGATTCTTTACCACTGAGTACATGTAGAAAGGAATAATCTCTTTCCTTTGCATCAGACCACTCTTTGTTAACTAGAAACAAAATATTACAATGGTTAATTTTCTACCTTGAATAATTTTCTGAATACCTAAGTGTTGAACTCTAAATTTAGTGCTGATGAGTCAATATGAGGATTTATTAGAAATTGAACAACATGACATTGTCTGCTTTGACCTGATTCCCTGAGCAGTACCTCAAATATATTAAGCACATGTCTATGATGAATGCTAGTGTTTAGGATCCAGAGATCAAGGAGAGAAAATGTGGGGCCCATATAGCAGGAAAATAACAGGTGGTGGCCATGGAGACTGAGTGACCAACCTGGACCTCAGTGTTCCCTTCAACATTATCCTGGCAGAAAACTCAAATCTATACTCATCTGTCTACTTCCAGAATTTCTGTCCACACCTCTGTCCTCAGTCTTCTCCTTGCTGTGCTATGCTAGTTGCATCTGACTCTTTGAGACCCCATGGACTGCAACCTACCAGACTCCTCTGTCCGTTGCATTCTCCAGGCCAGAATACTGGAGTGGGTTGCCATGCCCTCCTCCAGGGGATCTTCCTGACCCAGGGATTGAGCCTGTGTCTTCTGCGTCTCTTGCATTGGCAGGCAGATTTTTTTTTTTTTTTTTAACCACTAGTGATACCTGGGAACCCGAAACCTCCTCCTTATCAGAGTCACTATCTCTTCTCTGTAATCTTGTCCCTATTTCCTATCTTGCTCAAGTTCCTATATCAGAACATTTTCAGTGGCTTAGATCTCAGAGAGTCTCTGTTTTTACTACCCAGAAGGCAGTATATTAATGGAAAAGATCAACTGTTTCTCTACTGACATGGTCTGTTTGTTTGACAGACAACTTTGAATATACGGTTGCCTCAGAAACACTGCATTATTATTGTATTTATACAATAATATATTTCAGATATATTTAGACTTGACCTCACCAAGACACATAAATATTCTGTATGATATTTTTTCCCAAAGAAAAATGTCTTTTAACTCCTGAACAACTGACATACAATCAAACTTTTGCAACCCTACCCATTGTCTTAGTGGGAATTTCAGGTAGTTATATTTGTATCTGCACTATTTTCTTCATTACTATAAATTTCTGGGTATTATAGACAAGGGTAAACTTTTACTAGATTAGTAAGAAAGATAGAGTATCTATTTTGTGCCATAAACCAGGCTCTAGAGAAGAGAAAATTAATTAACCATCAGTTGTTTATTATGTACAAATTTGGCTGTGGTCTATGCTTGGCCATTTCAAAAGAAACTAAACAAATCTAGTTTCTTCCTTCTGGGAACTTAAAATCAAATATAGGCTATTCTAATAAAGCCAAACAAGTCCAGGAAACGTAAATTAAATAAGAAGTATTTATCAGTTAAAAATTGAATTTAATTAAATGAGAGCTGTTTTCAGAAGAATGATCCTCAAAGTGTCCTAAAAGGTTAGAATGCAACCCTTTGAGACAGAGTGAAGGGCTGCACTGGCTGTCTTTAAGGCACTTTGCTTTGCTCACCTCCAAAACTAAAGACCTTCCCCTGCATCGAGACTATTGGGAACATCAAGGGTTTGCTCTGTCTTAACACTGCACCTATAGGGAAAGTAATTCAGCTCTGACCCTCTTGTTATTCTCTATAATCATTCCAATACTTTGGCCACCTGCTGTGAAGAGCTGACTCATGGGGAAAAAAAAAACCCTGATTCTGGGAAAGATTGAGGGAATGAGCAGAAGGGGGCAACAGAGGATAAAAAGGTTGGATGGCATTGCCGACTCGAAAGGACATGAGTTTGAGCAAACTGCAGTGGACAGTGAAGGACAGGGAAGCCTGGCATGCTGCAGTCCATGGGGTCGCAAAGAGTTGGACACAACTGAGCAACTGAATGATAACAATAATAGTCACTCCGGACTTGGAACTTTTCCTTCCATTTTGAAAACAAAAATTCCTTCTATTTTGACACACTGATGTGGTTGAAGGACTGGACTGTAGCCCATTAGGCTCCTCTGTCCATGGAATTCTACAGGTAATATTACTGGAATGGCTGCTATGCTCTCCTCCAGGGGATCTTCCCAGCCCAAGGATGGAACCCAGGTCTCCTACATTGTGGGCAGATTCTTTATAGTCTGAGCCACCAAGAAAGCCCAAAGAAAATCTAAATATATAATTAGAAAAGAGATAAGTATTTTAATAGTCTTTTTAAGGCAATTTGATACCAAGCCAAAGCTTGATAAGTGGTAGTTTCTTAAAGGTTAGTTGTAATATAGAATCTGAAACCATATCAAAAAATAATCTTTGCCACATTAAAGTGATTTGTCTATCTTGAAGTTTGAATAAATCTTTTATCCAGGCAAGATGTGGTAATAGCATACATTGGTCATTTGGAAAATATTGGATCAGTGAGTTATTTAGACCTTCTAAATGTTGACACATTTCATTACACAATATAAAAATTATATTTGTTACTATCTCTAACAATCTTTCCAGAAAAGTCTTTATATATTGGGAAGCTGTTAGGCTCATGCCTTAAGCTATTAGGCTCAAGCCTGCCAGGCTCCTCTGTCCATGGAATTCTCCAAGCAAGAATACTGGAGTGGATAACCATTCCCTTCTCCAGGGAATCTTCCCAAACCAGGGACTGAATCTGGGCCTCCTTCTTTGCAGGCAGATTCTTTACCGTCTGAGCCACCAGGGAAGCCCAATTTCCACTTAGAATCTCTAATTGTATCACGGGCACTGTTTTCTCTAGTGTGCGATAGTTTGCAATGGTTTATGAGACCCAATTACCTATTCTTAACACTGTGTTCAGTGACATCAAGTCAGTAGTTATAATCAACCACACTGGGAGTATTTACACCACAGAAATTGGCTATTAATCTACAAATTGGGAACTTTCTTTGTCCCCGGAGGGCTAGGTGTTAAACATTTATCAGAACATCACTGACTGTTTTCCTTGAAGTGGCAGTTTCACATTTTGTTGAAGATAAATTTTCTGCCAAGTCCCCTAAATTTAAATAATAATAGGTTGCCTGACAGTTGTTCTTATAAAAAGGAAGTGTTCCATGAAAAGTAGTTTATTCATCTCAGTTTCAAACTATTGGATGAATGCCCCCCTCCCTCCGCCGGCCCCAGACAACCTATGTACTTTTTAGTATGTAAAATGCTTTATGCATATTTTCCCTTCCTTGAAAAAAAAAAAAAACGTTTTCAAGTGTTAAAATGCAATCAAATTAGTAATTTTTACTGCTTCATCAAAACATTTCTAAGGAGCCAGAAGTTTTAACCAACACTGCTTTTCAACACCTGTGCAAATATCAATAAAGGGGAAAATGCAAATAAGATCTTAGTATTTTTATGAAAAGAGTTTTATGAATCCTCTGAAAGTATCTTGGCTTCCCTAGAGTTCTATAGTGTATACTTTGAAATCCATTGTTTTATACAAACAGAAATCTAGAAACTTTACCAGCAATATACTCTCACTTAAGTCTACAGAAAATAAAGCCTCAAGAAACAAATACCAACATTAGATTATATCAGAGGAGAATTTGAGACGTTCAAGAAAAAAAAGTGATAAGCATGTTAAATGAAAATATGAAACAATAAGCATAAAATAATACTAATGTATATGTTTATGGATTAAATAAACAAGAGAAATTAAAATAGCAAATAATAAAAGTATTTAACTCAGGAGGGAAGGTATATGAAAATAAAATATTAATATTTGAAATTCTTGATTTGTTTCAGAAGACAGACAAGATAACTTTAGACTACAGTTAAATCAAATATGAATGTTAAAATTTTCAAGGGAAACACTAAAATATTAGAAATGTATATATCTTACATTATACTTTGAATAGGTAGAGAAAAAAAATGAAGAGATATTAAAGGGAGGAAAAAAGGACTGAAAAAGTCATAACAATGCACCTCAATATATGTGTAGTTAAAACTAATAAAAAGCAATTAACTTATCATGTTAAAAGGAAAATACTGACAATTTCCACTTTTGTCTATGGTAAAGGAGTTTGTAAAAGACTAACCTTCCATCAGGAATAACCGTTGACTATAATGCAAATGGATAACCAACTGTTTGAACATACTAGAGAGCTGCATTGACATCCAGAATTTGAAACAGCCTACATGACAGACAGGATAGAAACACTTTGATGAGGCCATGACATCCTCTGCCCTGTCTCTCCTTGAAATATTTGCCAATATGTAACTGCTATCAGGGGGGCTTCTTAAGTGGCACAGTGGTAAAGAATCTGCCTGCCAACACAAGAGATGCAAGAGACAGAGATGCAAGTTCAATCCCTCGGTCGGGAAGATCCCCTGGAGGAGGAAATGGTAACCCACTCCAGTATTCTTGCCTGGGAAAGTCCATGGACAGAGGAGCCTGGTGGGTTGCAGTCCATGGGGTCACCAAATAGTTGTATGTGAGTAAGCACGCACACATAACTGTTGTCAACCTAGAGATCTTGCAGAAAGCAGCAATTCTAACCCTTTAACATTCTCATAATGCTAAGAAGACAAATGGAGTTTAATGCTACCAACTCAGCAAGGACTTGAGGGACCAAAATCGTGGAGTTTAAGAAACTACAGAGATTAAGCCTGACAATCTGCATGTCTTTTTCTCAGATACATTTTCCTAATCCCACACTTTGTAAGATGGGAGATCTAAAAGCTGAGAAACTAATTCTCTTGTGAAATTCTCCACTTTGACATCTATTTTCTTGAATATATTAATCACAATTATTTTAGAGGTCACATAAAATACTTCCAAAATCTAGTTCATCTATGAGTCTATTTCTATTAAATACATTGTTTTTTTTATCATTTTGTCACTTAGCTAGTCTCATACATTTTTAATACTGAACACTGTATATAACATTGTAGAGTGTCTGCTGCAGTTTTTGCTCTAAGGGAATTTAATTTTCTTTTGTCAGGCAGTTAAACTAAGGCCACACCTTACTTCCAACAGAAATATTTGCATATTGATGAAAAGTTTAAATCAAAAATTTAAATCAGAAACATATACATTTTCTAAATTTGTATATATCTAATATGCGTGTGTGCCTCAGTCACTCAGTTGTGTCCCACTCTTTGCAACTCCATGGACTATCCCTCCAGGCTCCTCTGTCATGGAAATTTCCCAGGCAAGAATACTGGAATGGGTTGTCATTTCCTCCTCCAGGGACCTTCCTGACACAGGGATCACCCAGGAATCAAATCTGTGTCTCCTGAGTCTCCTGCATTGGTAGGTGGATTCTTTACAGCAATATTGAAAAAGATATTATGCAAAAAAATAAATAGAACAGCAAAAAAGTAATTCCACCATTATAAATGACCACTTAGTCACTTATAGCTCAAGAAAACAATCTCCGGTAAACACAAAAATTGAACAACAGAACTAATAAGTTCAAAGTAATGAAAATTATAAACACTATAACCCATGTATACAAAGCTAGTATATATTCCTTAGAAACATACATTTTAGGGGGGAAATGGGAGGAACAGACTGGGAGTTTGGGGTTGGTAGATGCAAACTATTACATTTAGAATCGACAAACAAGGTCCTACTCTGTGGAACAGGGAACTATATCCAATCTCCTGGGATAAACCATTATGAAAAAGAATGTATATATATGTATAACTGAGTCACTTCGCTGTACAGCAGGAATTAACACATTGTAAATCAACTCTACTTTAATAAAACATATATATATATATATACACACACACATATATAGTTATACATTTTTCACTGAACCTAGAACATTTACTAAAGCTGGCCACACTTTAGGCCATTTTATCAAGTCTCAATAAATTTCAACACAACAGGGCATTTTCTTATGAAAAGTGAAGTGTTAGTTGCTCAGCCTTAGATAGTTAAGGTGGACATCAATGGAACGATTTCAGTGAGCCCAGACTCCTGCATCTCCCCAAACATAGAAAAGTGCTAAATTTATTAACTCGAGATGTCTGGGTTTTCTTTAAATAGTAATTTCTTAATGCTCTGATTACCTAGGATATTTTTGTTTTGTTTTGTTTGCAAAACTCATATACTGGCCCTTCCCTTACCTCTTGGGAACAGTCCCTCAGAGCTATCTGAGAGGCTGTCTCTCAGGTTTATGTCCTCAGTAAGTCTGTGGAATAAAACATAATTTTGAACATCTAGGTGGTACTTATTTTTCTTTCAGTCAACAACAAAGCTGAATTTTGATCTAAGGAAAGACCTAATAAAATTGATAAATCTCAGACAATACTGATGAAGAAAAACAACAACAACAACAAAAAACACAAATAAAAATACTTAAAAATGAATGAACTGTTACAACAAAGTGCACAAAAGACAATAAGAACATATTTGAAAACTTAGGTCAAAAATTCCAGGGAAAAAATAACTCACTAAAACAAAGCATAGAAAAGGTGAGTCCTTAAACTGTTTTTAAAAATTAAATAAGAAAAAAGCTGTATATATACCCACAAATAAAACACCAGGTTCAGATGGTTTTAAGGTGAATTCTGCCAAAATTTAAAGGCAGTTATGTCCGTTATTTCACAAAGCCTTCTAGAAGTTGTAGAAGAAGGCATTCTCCATAAGACAAATCATCTTATGAAGTCAGCATTAACTTACCCTTAAAAGTGGATAAAAATCTTATGAGAATAAAAAATACAGACTAATCTCAATTATGAACATAAATCTGAAATCTAAATAAAATATTAGAGATATAATCCATTAATGTGTTTTGAAAAAGCTGTATGTATTTCAGATATTCACAATTGAATCAACATTAGAAAATCTGTTTATGTTAATCTTCACTTTACATTACATGATCATCTCCATAGACTCGGGTGGGAAAATCAATACAATGAAACATTCAGTTCAGTTCAGTTCAGTCGCTCAGTCGTATCCGACTTTTTGCGACCCCATGAATCGCAGCACACCAGGCCTCCCTGTCCATCACCAACTCCCAGAGTTCACTCAGACTCACGTCCATCGAGTCACTGATGCCATCCAGTCATCTCATCCTCTGTCGTCCCCTTCTCCTCCTGCCCCCAATCCCTCCCAGCATCAGAGTCTTTTCCAATGAGTCAACTCTTCACATGAGGTGGCCAAAGTACTGGAGTTTCAGCTTTAGCATCATTCCTTCCAAAGAACACCCAGGGCTGATCTCCTTCAGAATGGACTGGTTAGATCTCCTTGCAGTCCAAGGGACTCTCAAGAGTCTTCTCCAACACCAAAGTTCAAAAGCATCAATTCTTCAGCGCTCAGCCTTCTTTACAGTCCAACTCTCACATCCATACATGACCACGGAAAAACCATAGCCTTGACTATATGGACCTTTGTTGGCAAAATAATGTCTCTGCTTTTTAATATGCTGTCTAGGTTGGTCATAACTTTCCTTCCAAGGAGTAAGTGTCTTTTAATTTCATGGCTGCAGTCACCATCTGCAGTGATTTTGGAGCCCCAAAAAATAAAGTCTGACACTGTTTCCACTGTTTCCCCATCTATTTGCCATGAAGTGATGGGACCGGATGCCATGATCTTCATTTTCTGAATGCTGAGCTTTAAGCCAACTTTTTCACTCTCCATTTTCACTTTCATCAAGAGGCTTTTTAGTTCCTCTTCACTTTCTGCCATAAGGGTGGTGTCATCTGCATATCTGAGGTTACTGATATTTCTCCCGGCAATCTTGATTTCAGCTTGTGTTTCTTCCAGTCCAGCATTTCTCATGATGTACTCTGCATATAAGTTAAATAAGCAGGGTGACAATATACAGCCTTGACGTACTCCTTTTCCTATTTGGAACCAGTCTGTTGTTCCATGTCCAGTTCTAACTGTTGCTTCCTGACCTGCATCTAGGTTTCTCAAGAGGCAGGTCAGGTGGTCTGGTATTCCCATCTCTTTCAGAATTTTCCACAGTTTATTGTGATCCACACAGTCAAAGGCTTTGGCATAACCAAGAAAGCAGAAATAGATGTTTTTCTGGAACTCTCTTGCTTTTTCTATGATCCAGCAGATGTTGGCAATTTGATCTCTGGTTCCTCTGCCTTTTCTAAAACCAGCTTGAACATCAGGAAGTTCACGGTTCACGTATTGCTGAAGCCTGGCTTGGAGAATTTTGAGCATTACTTTACTAGCATGTGAGATGAGTGCAATTGTGCAGTAGTTTGAGCATTCTTTGGCATTGCCTTTCTTTGGTATTGGAATAGTTTGTGTTAAAATTAATCTGATAAAAAAAAAAACTAAAACAAACAGCGTATTCAATATGAATGTAAAATCAGTCCTTTAAAATCAGGAGCAAGACAAAAATGTCCATTACTACCACATCAATCCCATCCTGTATTGAAAGTACTAGGCAGTTCAAAAGCACAAGAAAATGCAAGCATATAAAAGAAATAAATGTAAGAAAAGCTAAATAACTTGTAGTTGCTATAAACTGCCTATTTAGAAAACCCAACAGAATGCAAAACTATTCAAATTAATAGGAGAGTTCAGCGGGAATACAAGACAGAAGACCAACATGCACAAATCAGTTGCATTTCTATACCAATAAACAAGGTATTAGAAAATGTAATTAAAACAATAGACACTGTTTTCAATAGCAACAAAGGCTATAGGGTGTTTATGGCAAATATAGGAATAAACCTAACAAAAGATAACATAAAAATACTTTTAGAAGATATTAGGGGCCTAAATAAAAGAATAAACAGAGCACAGAGATGAAGCTGACAAAAGATGAGGATGGAATCGTAGTCAGGGCCACATCATGATGGGATTTGGGGTCTTATTAAGTGGTTGGAAATAATTCTGAGAGCAATGAGTATCCCCTGAAGGAATTTAAGTGGGGATATACATGAACTACCTAGACTGTGATCATTCTGGCAATAGTGTGTTAAACAGACTGAAGGGGTAACATTTGGGATCAGGCTTCCCTGGTGGTTCAGCAGTAAAGAACCTGCCTGCCAATGCAGGAGACTGGGTTTGATCCCTGGATCAGGAAGATGCCCTGGAGAAGGAAACAGCAACCCACTCTAGTACTCTTGCCTGGGAAATCCCATGAACAGAGGAGCTTGGCGAGCAACAGTCCATGAGGTCGCAAAGTCAGACACCACTTAGTGACCGAGCATGCACGCACACATACACACAAGAACCCAACATTTGGGATCACGTAAGAAAATAAGAGACTTTTTAAGATGTCCTATTAATATTGAGGGCTTCCCTGGCGTTGGTAAAGAATCTGCTACCTTTCAGATGGTAAAGAATCTGCCTTCAGTGCAGGAGACCAGCATTCGATCCCTGGGTCAGGATATCCCCTGGAGAAGGGAATGGCTACCCCCTTCAATATTCTTGCCTGGAGAATTCCCTGGACAGAGGAGGTGGCTTGAATTAGGGTGCCCAGAACGTCCTTCACGGTCTAGTCCTAGATTGCCTCCTCAGCTTCACCCTTCATCAAGACCATCTCATCCTCTGCGTTCTTGCAGTCCAATGAGCTCCAAGTGGTTTCTCGTACCTCCAGATGTGATATGAAACCTTGTCTCCTGGGACACTTTCCAGACTACCTTTCTCTGACATTGGCCTGGATTGGTCTTTCAGTTGTGAACTTAGCCATTGTATCCAATTGGAAAACATTTACTGTTCCTCCAAAGCTGAGGCAGTTTGTTCATAAAATATAATTTGATACTTCTACTGTAATATCTCGATTGTTTTACGGAAATGGTCTCTTTATTCACTTCCTCCCCTCTAAGTCAGAAACCTAGATCTTATTCAACAAGGTATCCCTAGAGCCTTACATATATCTTGGCCTCAAAAAATATTTATTGGTATGAGAGAAAGAGATGGGGAGACACAGAAGAGAAAGAAGGAAGGAGGGAAGGGCAAATGAGGGAAAAGAAGAAATTCCATCTATTGTGTGGTATCGCAAAGGTCTTTTTCAGATCCTAAATAGAAGACTGGTGACAATTTGTTAAGCACCACTAAAAACCTTAATCTTGTCTAAAAATGTAGCTCATGGGATTTCTACTGCACCATCTTAACCTTGGGTGGAGGAAGTGCTGAATCCTGGCCCAAGTGACAGTACAAAGCAGAAGTTGGCAAACCTGGAGGTCATATATATCTCTGTTCTGTAAATAAAGTTATATTGAAACACAGTCCCATTTAAAAACTCATTTGCATATTGTCTATGACCACTTTCATTCCACAACATCACAGCTAAATAGTTGTGCTATAGACTATATCACCCAATTGTCAAAAATATTTATTATTTGGCCTTTTATAGAAACACATTGACAATACCTTGTGTAAAAAGCCAGAGCTCACATGATCAACTGGGAGTGGATCAACTGAACAATTAATTGATCACTTATGGTTACTTCCTGGTGGCAGTACAGCACAACAGAACATCCACTCTCTTCTAAGTTCATTCCTGGCTGTAGCGAATTGGGTTAGGTACCATGACAAGGTCCCTTGGGGTACTAAATTATTATTTACAAAATTTTAAAAAATAAGACACAGAGACAGAGAAAGATGGAGAGAGAGAATAATTGATAAGAGTTATTGGCAGAATATCTTCCTGATACAGCAAAAGAAATTCTTTCCATTTGTGTAAAATAATTTGTCAGACATAGTCATCATACCCAGCCTACGGTTTTTGCTTGTCGTTTTAGAATATTTCTCTTTCTTATGAAAAATATAAGACCAGTAGCCCTGAAGGCTGCTATATGTTTATATCAGAAAAATAGTTGATCTTGACTGAGGCTATGGAGTTCTTATTATCAAAGTGCTTCCTCTTATAAAGATTCAAGGAATTTTTACTTTTTGTGGCAATGGCATATTTATATCAACTACAGTCATTTCTCAAGATAGGCCTCATTATATAGATAGTTCCTTAAGAGATCTTGATGCAATCAAAATAACAGAGTACTTCAAAAATTTATATATATATATATATAATACACACACATATATATATTATGGCTATAAGTTACCATTTTCAAGAATTCTTATGGAAGTTTAAAATGATTTTACAATTGGGAAAGTCACACAGAACTATTTATTAAAAATTAGAAAATGATGACTCTAGAAATATCATGTTGATTAGTTTTACTTGGATGCTTCAAAGGGTAATTAAACAAACCATCGATTAATCATTTTGCAGTGACATAAAAAATAACTCCATGAAATAAAGATTATCATAGTTTTGTGACAAGCTATTCCTTTCAGCTGTCCTTCTAGAGGTGCAAAATCACATCTTTCAGTATTTGAAGAAAAGTATTGGTACATTTGTTCTTAATTAGGAAGAGTTTACTTCATTCACAGATGTATCCTTTGTATATCTTAATTTCTTCCTAAAAAGCTGTGTAGAAACAGAACTTTTAGTAACAAGTGTCAAGAATATATGTGTGCATATATACACCCACACAAATACACACACACACATATATATGAAAACCCGATTAAAATCTTGGCTCTTGCATTGTGTTTTAAGAGGTTTATAAATTACCTAATCTCTCTGAATTTCAGTTTCTCAACTATAAAATGGGGATAATGATATTTATCTCATAGGATACTGTGAGGATTTGAATGAGTTAAATTTAAAGCTATCTCATATTGTCTGGAATATGGTAAATGCTGGGGAAAAAAAAAAATTGCTCAGTCATGTCCAACTCTTTGCAACCCCATGGACTGTAGGCCACTAGGCTTCTCTGTCACTGGGAGTCTCAAGCCAGAATACTGGAATGGGTTGCCATTTCCTTCTTCAGGAGATCTTTCTAACCCAGAGATCAAAACGGGGTCTCTGGCATTGCAGGCAGATTCTTTACCATCTGAGTCACCAGGGGAGCCCGACAATGTTAGTATCACATGCTGCCTGCAATGGGGACGCTAACCATGGTGTTCCACCACAAGCAAGAGCCCCTTGGTGAAATCAGTTGTTCACCTATAACCTTTCTCCTGCTTGACTAAGCTTTGGTTTTCATGTTTGATATTTTAATTTGTTTTCTTAATTTTAGTAAGTATGCACTTCCTCAGTGGGTATTCTCAAAGTAGGCTAGGTTTACTAAGTATTACTGGCAGATTGAGTCTTGGAAAATAGTTACTTGGCAATACCTTTAAACAGATATGGCAAATCTATAGCACACACATGGCTACTTCACTCTCCCATGCCAAGAAATATACCATTAATTGATGACATTTCTTTTCCACCTGAGTTCTGCTGCAAGCTCAGAATACTCCTCAATACACCAATCCTGAAAGGCGAGAGCAGTAGATCAAGGATTATATATGAACTGAAATCTGGCTGGCATCCCTGATGGTGCCTGTTCTATTTTCATCTATTTTTTGTCCTCTAATAACTTCCATTGCATTTGGTTCTCATATGTCATCCCTACCTTTCTACCTGCTTAAATCTTGGGTCTACAGTGACTGCCACGCATGCCATCGTATCTCAGATCTACTGCTCACACTGATACTAAGGTATTGTTTACTGAATTTCTATAAAGCAGGCAGCTGCCTTAGAAATTCAGGCCTGCCCTTATGGAGTTTACACTCTAGTACATTATATGATCTGAAAGATAGAGGGCCTGATGAACTATGGAATGAGGTTCGTGACATTGTACAGGAAACAGGGATCAAAACCATCCTCATGGAAAAGAAATGCAAAAAAGCAAAATGGCTGTCTGGGGAGGCCTTACAAATAGCTGTGAAAAGAAGAGAAGCGAAAAGCAAAGGAGAAAAGAAAAAGTATAAGCATCTGGATGCAGAGTTAGTTCCAAAGAATAGCAAGAAGAAATAAGAAAGCCTTCCTCAGTGATCAATGCAAACAAATAGAGGAAAACAACAGAATGGCAAAGACTAGAGATCTCTTCAAGAAAATTAGAGATACCAAGGTAACATTTCATGCAAAGATGGGCTCAATGAAGGACAGAAATGGTATGGACCTAACAGAAGCAGAAGATATTAAGAAGAGGTGGAAAGAATACACAGAAGAACTGTACAAAAAAGATCTTCACGACCCAGATAATTACGATGGTGTGATCACTGACCTAGAGCCAGACATCCTGGAATGTGAGGTCAAGTGGGCCTTAGGAAGCATCACTACGAACAAAGCTAGTGGAGGTGATGGAATTCCAGTGGAGCTATTTCAAATCCTGAAACATGATGCTGTGAAAGTGCTGCACTCAATATGCCAGCAAATTTGGAAAACTCAGCAATGGCCACAGGACTGGAAAAGGTCAGTTTTCATTTCAATCCCAAAGAAAGGCAATGCCAAAAATGCTCAAACTACCACACAATTGCACTCATCTCACACGCTAGTAAAGTAATGCTCAAAATTCTCCAAGCCAGGCTTCAGCAATACGTGAACCGTGAACTTCCTGATGTTCAAGCTGGTTTTAGAAAAGGCAGAGGAGCCAGAGATCAAATTGCCAACATCCACTGGATCATGGAAAAAGCAAGAAAGTTCCAGAAAAACATCTATTTCTGCTTTCTTGACTATGCCAAAGCCTTTGACTGTGTGGATCACAATAAACTGTGGAAAATTCTGAAAGAGATGGGAATACCAGACCACCTGACCTGCCTCTTGAGAAATCTGTATGCAGGTCAGGAAGCAACAGTTAGAACTGGACATGGAACAACAGACTGGTTCCAAATAGGAAAAGGAGTATGTCAAGGCTGTATATTGTCACCCTGCTTATTTAACTTATATGCAGAGTACATCATGAGAAATGCTGGACTGGAAGAAACACAAGCTGGAATGAAGATTGCCGGGAGCAATATCAATAACCTCAGATATGCAGATGACACCACCCTTATGGCAGAAAGTGAAGAGGAACTAAAAAGCCTCTTGATGAACGTGAAAGAGGAGAGTGAAAAAGTTGGCTTAAAGCTCAACATTCAGAAAATGAAGATCAAGGCATCTGGTCCCATCACTTCATGGCAAATAGATGGGGAAACAGTGGAAATAGTGTCAGACTTTTTTTGGGCTCCAAAATCACTGCAGATGGTGACCACAGCCATGAAATCAAAAGACGCTTACTCCTTGGAAGAACAGTTATGACCAACCTAGACAGCATATTAAAAAGCAGAGACATTACTTTGCCAACAAAGGTCCGTCTAGTCAAGGCTATGGTTTTTCCAGTGGTCATGTATGGATGTGAGAGTTGGACTGTGAAGAAGGCTGAGCGCCGAAGAATTGATGCTTTTGAACTGTGGTGTTGGAGAAGACTCTTGAGAGTCCCTGGGACTGCAAGGAGATCCAACCAGTCCATTCTGAAGGAGATCAGCCCTGGGATTTCTTTGGAAGGAATGATGCTGAAGCTGAAACTCCAGTACTTTGGCCACCTCATGCGAAGAGTTGACTCATTGGAAAAGACTGATGCTGGGAGGGATTGGGGGCAGGAGGAGAAGGGGAAGACAGAGGATGAGATGGCTGGATGGCATCACTGACTCAATGGACGTGAGTCTGAGTGAACTCCAGGAGTTGGTGACGGACAGGGAGGCCTGGTGTGCTGCGATTCATGGGGTCGCAAAGAGTCAGACACGACTGAGTGACTGAACTGACTGACTGACATTATATGAATATTGACAAATAGCCACATCAAAAATCTTAAATTACTGTTGAATTAAATGGTATGAAGAAAATGTATATAACAGAATTTATGACTGAATCTAGTGAGTCAGAACTTCCCTGTGGTCCAGCGGTTAAAAATCCACCTGCCAATGCAGGGAACATGAGTTGATCCCTGATCTGGAAGATCCCACATGCTACAGGGAAACTAAGCTCGTGTCACAACCCCATGCACCCTAGAGTTCATGCTCCACCACCAGAGAAGCCACTGCAATGAGAAGCCTGTGAACTGCAACTAGAGAGTAAGCTTCACTCACTGCAACTACAGAAAAGCCCGTGCAGCAATGAAGACCTAGTGCAACCAAAAACAAGAAATATAAGTAAATAAAAAAAATTTTAAATCTAGAGAGTCAAAAAGGCATACCTAAGGTAGTGATGGTTGTGCTGAGGTATAAAGATAAACAGGACTTAAGTAGAAGTAGGAGTTGCTGAGAGGGAAAATATTTCAGGCTGAAAGGCCATTAAGAGTGAAAGTTTAGGGCCAGAAGGAGCTCAGTATGCTTAAAGACCTAAGACCAGTGGTAGGGACTTAGAATGACAGGAGAGAGAAATGTGGTTAGACAGGCAGGCAGGGGCCAGATCATTTAAGGACATTTGGGGGTACATTAAGTATTTGACACTTCATCATAAGGACACAGAGAAGGCAGTGGCACCCCACTCCAGTACTCTTGCCTGGAAAATCCCATGGATGGAGGAGCCTGGTGGGCTGCAGTCCATGGGGTCGCTAAGAGTCGGACACGACTGAGTGACTTCACTGTCACTTTTCACTTTCATGCATTGGAGAAGGAAATGGCAACCCACTCCAGTGTTCTTGCCTGGAGAATCCCAGGGATGGGGGAGCCTGGTGGGCTGCCGTCTGTGGGGTCACACAGAGTCGGACATGACTGAAGCGACTTAGCAGCAGCAGCAGCATAAGAACAAGTTGAAAGCATTGAAGGGGAGAGTAGCATGATTAGATTTGTATTTTTAAAGATTATTCTGGGCACCATTTTGATAGACGGATTAAAGTCAGCAAGACACACATGCCAGAATTCCAAATGGGAGGTGACAAAGTCTAAATAAGAACATAGAGTATGAAATGGGCTTGATAAAGGAGTGAGGGCAAAGACTTCCATCTCCAAGAACTTGTGATGAAACTTCCCTTCTTCTTGAGTAGTTCCCCTTCAGTGTCTATTTAATGGAAGAAAATCACATATTTAAACTACTTTACTACATTGTGGGTTATTCTCAGTAAATAGTTTAAGTACATAACTGATAAGCAGTATCTCATCATTAAATCAGTCTAATGAAGTTTCATTCATTAGATTAGGTTATTAAGATGTCTTTGCTCTGCACTTCAATCTCCGGTCAGCTAAAACTCCCAACGATCCATTTACCTCCTCTTTCTTGATGGCTCAGGCCTCACTTTCTTCCTAGCTTAAGATTGCTTGTTCAGCCACCTACGAGATTGCTTGTTCAGCTATCCTAACTCACTGTGTCTGTCTACATGATTTCCAAGTAAGTAAAGGTCTTCCTGCCTAAGTTATTCCCAAATTACTTTTGCCTTTGTCTGTGTCACTCCTAAGAAGTTACACTCCCTCCATCCTCTCTATTCTCTATATTGTCTCCAATTTGAACATTCAAGGACCAGCAGGGGTCAGAAATAGAAGTGATTGAGTTGTGACTGAGGCATAGGAGAAATAGTAAGTAGAAGGGGCTTGGTTATTTAGCTCCACCCTGATGCAGTCACAGTTTTGCTAAATTCTCCAATTTATCAAGAAAATCCAGAGTATGCAAAATATCTTGAGCATTGCATGCATGCTAGGTCGCTTCAGTCCTGTCTAACTCTTTGAAAGTCGATGAACAGTAACCCGCAGGCTCCCCCATTCATGGGATTCTCCAGGCAAGAATACTGGAGTGGGTTGCCATGCCCTCCTCCAGGGGATCTTCCCAACCCAGGGATTGAACTGGCATCTCTTGTGTCTTCTGCATTGGCAGGCAGGTTCTTTACCACTAGCGCTACCTGGGAAGCCCATCTTGGGCATTAAATGCAGACAAACAGCTCAAAATGTACTGCAGGACAAACAGATGTATATATAGATTTGGGCCACTGGTTGTAGCTTTGTTGCCTTTGGCCATGATGTTCACGGAAAAGGGCGAGTTCTGACACTGGGTGGCTCAGACTCAGAGGCCCTTAGGACCCAGTTGCAATTCAGCCTGTACTTGGTGGAACCAGCAAGAACCTCACCCCAAAGGTGAGGTCCAGAGTGCATAGGACTGTACAGGTTCAAGCTCTCAACGGCAACTTTGTGTGGTGCCAAGAGGCAGCAGTAGTTCAATGGTAAGTCTTTTTGGACTTCTGTTTACTTGGCACTTGGAAAGAGGATTGAGTCCTCCTTAATTCCCTAATTTTAGTGGCTGAAATAGCCTGTCACGATCTTGGGAAATGGAGGAGGATGGATATCCTCAAAAGGGTCATGCTGAACTGCAACAATAATATGAGATATTTTAAAATTCACTGAAAACTACATATGATTATGTGGGTGCACATACTGGTGAAAAGCACATTAATAGAAAAAAGCACATCATTAATACATCTAAAAATTAAGTATTCTTTTAGATTATTTTTAGTAACGAGGTGACTGTCAAACTCATGTAAGTTGGGAGGACTTTGTCATATGTTGTGCAAGTTAGGAGTCCTTAATGACCACTACTGTGTTAGACAAATTCCATCTGGATCTCCATCTGTTATGCACTGATGTTTAGATAGATTCCTTAATGTTTTGTAGCTTACATGGCTTTACCCAGGAGTTTGTAAGAAAACTTACAAAACTAAGGTCATGTATATTTCAACCACCCATCATCCTCCTACAGACAGACAAATGGGAGCCTAAGCAGCCTTTTGGAACTCCAGATAAATCCAAGAAAGAGCAGAGAGAAACTGTCTCCTGCCCATTGTTCCCATCCCTTGCGGGGCAGGAAGGAAAACAACCTTCTCAGGCAATGTGGAATTGAGAGCCAACTATGTATTACCATGTAGTTCACTCAGACAAATGAATATTCATTAAAGAGTCATATTTATTTTTTATGCCTAAAATGGGGCTTCCTATGTGGCACCAGTAGTAAAGAACCTGCCTGCCATTGCAGGAGATATAAGAGATGCAAGTTTGATCCCTGGGCTGGGAAGATCTCCTAGAAGAGGGCATGGCAACCCACTTTAGTATTCTTGCCTGGAGAATCCCATGGACAGAGGAGCCTGGCAGGCTACAGTCCTGAGGATAGCAAAGAGCAAACAACTGAAGCAACTTATCATGCATGAACACATGCTTATCATGAGCACCTGAATCTTGACCACTGTGGCAGAAATCTCCAAGTTTGGAGATCTCTCCAAAGAGAGAGATCCAAGTTTGGAAATCTCTCTCTATATTAATATTTAGGCTCTTTAACTGGACTTTTTGTAGTCTACAACATTATTGAAACTATACTCTGAGAAGAGAACTATATTTAGTGTTCTCTACATCTGATACATGCATATATTTTTTATAGAAAATGATGTCTTGGATGGATCCATGTATATGTATGGATGAGTCCCTTCACTGTTCACCTGAAACTGTCATAGCATTGTTAATCTTCTATGCCCCAAAACAAAATGATTTGGGTGTTAAAAAAATAAAATTAAAATGAAATTTTGTTAAAAAAAAAAAAAACTTCCAATTCCTGTTTACCATTGATTGGTAAATCCAATCTAAGATAAAACTAAGAGCATAGTCACTTTTCTGAGGAAATAAGGATTTTTACTCAACTAGGCACTACGACCCCTCGTCTTTGTCTCTGCTGAGTTTGCCCCAGGATATTGTCTTTTAATATCACATATCATTACCACTTGGAATAAACTTAAAAAAAAATTTTTTTTTGATGTGGACTATTTTTAAAGTCTTTATTGAAATTATTACAATACTGCTTCTATTTTATGTTTTGGGGTTTTTTTGGTCACAAACATGTGAGATCTTAGCTCCCTGACTAGGGATTGAACCCACATCCCCTCCCCCGGAAGGTGAAGCCTTAGCTCCTGGACTGCCAGGGAAGTCCTTGGAATAAATTTTTAATCTTGGCTATGTGCTTCCTCAAAGCTCCATTTCAGTCTAGAAATTTTATAACTTTATAAAATTATAATTTTATAACTTTTTATAAGGAGGTGTTATTTCTTCCATTACATTCAGAACTTGTGCTTCTCATCACCCATTAACCTGGAAATGACTAGTTTGTGATGTACAGATGCTGTCTTTCTTTGTTCCTTTCTAAATGCTTTGTGTCTAAATACTCTGTGTCCTAATCTGTTTCAAAATCCCATATTCTACTTGAAAATTCAAATTCTAATCTAATTAAAAATTGACCTTTGTCTGTCTTTCATCCTTATCCAATTGGTCAAAATTGTGTAAATGAAACACAATCTATCAAAATTTATGGAATGCCACTAAGACAGTACTTAGGGAATATGCAGGAAAGTTTCAAAACAATGACCACAACTTGTACCATAAGAAATTAGAAAAAAAATGATCAGTTAAAACACAGAGCTAGGGACTTCTCTGGGGGTCCAGTGGTTAGCCTTCCAGTGCATGGGGTGTGGGTTCAGTCCCTGGTGAGGGAGCTAAAATCCCACATGCTTCACAGCCAAAAAACCAAAACATAAAACAGAAGTGATATTGTAAAAAATTCAATAAAGATTTTTAAAATGATTCATGCAAAAAAACAGAGTTTGCAGAAGAAAGAAAATAAGACAAAAATAGAAATCAATAAAATGGAAAATAGAGAATAATATAAATAATAGATGCAAGCAAAATCTAGTACTTGAAGCATATAAATAAAGTTTACAAACCTCTAGAAAGACTAATCATGAAAAAGAGGAGGTTCAGTTAGTGAGTAAATGATATTACTATAGATTCTAAAGATATTAAAAATATAAGGAAATACTAAAAACAACTTTATGCCATTAAATTCACCAAATTAGATCAAATAGACAAATGTCTTAAAAGACATAAACTACCAAAGCTCACTTACAAAGAAATAGATAACATAAATATCCCTACATCTATAAAAGAAATTGAATTTCTAGTTTAAAATCTTCCTATAAACTCCAAACCCAGATGACTTTGCTGGTGAATTTCAGCAAATATTTAAGAAATAAATAACATATATTCTACAATATTGCTTCGATAAATTCAAAGAGGGGAAATATTTCCCTACATTTTAAGAGGCTATGTTTACCCTGATAACCAAGAGCTGAAAAAAAAGACTATAAAATAAAGAAAACTACAAATTAATAACCTGGATCAATAGAGATGCAAAACCTACATAAAAATTAATAGAGTTGTATAAAATATGAAAATGTCAATGCATCAGAATAAGTAACAATAATATGTGGAATATAAAGTTGATTAAAAAATCATTGAAAAATCAGTCCTTATAATTCATCATATTAACTACCTTAAATAGAAGTACTCACAGATCATTTTAATGGAAAATATCCACCTTATAATCATAAAAAAAAATCCCTGCAAGCCAGAAACAGAAGGGAATGTATTCAATCTGATAACAGACATCTAAGAAAACCTTACAGCTAACATTATACTGGATGTTTTTGCCTCATGGTCAGGAACAAGACAAGGATTAGTTCTTGCCACTTTATTCAACACTGTTCTGAAGACTCTAGCCAGTGCAATAATCAGGAAATAGAAGTGAAGGGGCTCAAGACTGGAAAAGAAAAAGCAGGATGATTCTTAGTCACAGATGACATGATCATCTATGTTGAAATACTGTCAAGGATAAGAAGAAAATAAAAACTTCATTTAATGTTAACAGGAATGTAAAAAAGTACATCCTATTTGAAAAACAGTTTGACAGTTTTTCAAGAAGTTAAAAATAAACTTACCCATTATTCAGAAATTCCATGCCTAGATGGCTCAGATGGTAAAGAATTCACCGGCCAATGAAGAAGACCCGGGTTCAATCCCTGGCTTGGGAAGATCCCTGGAGAAGGGAATGGCAACCCACTCCAGTATTCCTGCCTAAAGAATCCCATGGACAGAGGAGTCTGGTGGGCTATAGTCCATGGGGTGCAAAGAGTCAGACAAAATTGACCGATTAACACACACCCAGGAAAAATGTAATCATATGTGTAAAGACTCATACACAAATACCCATAGCAGCATTATACAAAATAGTCCCAGACTGGAAGCAATCCAAAGTTCATTAACGTATGAATGGAAAATCAAAATGTATATTCCTACAAGCAAGAGAGTTTCAGAAAAACATCTATTTCTGCTTTCTTGACTATGCCAAAGCCTTTGACTGTGTGGATCACAATAAACTGTGGAAAATTCTGAAGGAGATGGGAATACCAGACCACCTGACCTGTCTCTTGAGAAATCTGTATGCAGGTCAGGAAGCAAGAGTTAGAACTGGACATGGAACAACAGACTGGTTCCAAACAGGAAAAGGAGTACGTCAAGGCTGTATATTGTCACACTGCTTATTTAATGTATATGCAGAGTTCATCATGAGAAACGCTGGACTGGAAGAAGCACAAGCTGGAATCAAGATTGCCGGGAGAAATATCAATAACCTCAGATATGCAGATGACACCACTCTTATGGCAGAAAGTGAAGAAGAACTAAAGAGCCTCTTGATGAAAGTGAAAGAAGAGAGTGAAAAAGTTGGCTTTTTTTAGCTCAACATTCAGAAAACTAAGATCATGGCATCTGGTCCCATCACTTCACAGGAAATAGATGGGGAAACAGTGGAAACAGTAGCTGACTTTATTTTGGGGGGCTCCAAAATCACTGCAGATGGTTATTGCAGCCATGAAATTAAAAGACGCATACTCCTTGGAAGGAAAGTTATGACCAACATAGACAGCATATTAAAAAGCAGAGACATTACTTTGCCAACCAAGGTCCGTCTAGTCAAGGCTATGGTTTTTCCAGTAGTCATGTATGGATATGAGAGTTGGACTATAAAGAAAGCTGAGCACCAGAGAATTGATGCTTTTGAACTGTGGAGTTGGAGAAGACTCCTGAGAGTCCCTTGGACTTCAAGGAGATCCAACCAGTCCATCCTAAAGGCATCACCGACTCAATGGACATGGGTTTGGGTAGACTCCAGCAGTTGGTGATGGATAGGGAGGCTTGGCATGCTGCGGTTTCATGGGGTCGCCAAGAGTCAGACACGACTGAGCGACTGAACTGAACTGACTGATATTCCTACAATGGAATACAATTTATGAAAAAAACCTGACAAACTCAGTTCAGTTGCTCAGTCGTGTCCGACTCTTTGCAACCCCAGGGACTGCAGCATGCCAGGCTTCCCTGTTCTTCACAAACACCTGGAGCTTGCTCAAACTCATGTCCATCGATTTGGTGATGCCATCCAACCAACTCATCCTCTGTCGTCCCCTTCTCCTCCTGCCTTCAATCTTTCCCAGTGTCAGGGTCTTTTCCAGTGAGTAAGTTCTTTGCATCAGGTGGCCAAAGTACTGAAGCTTCGGTGTCAGCATCAGTCCTTCCAATGAATATTCAGGACTGATTTCCTTTAGGACTGACGGGTTTGATCTCTTTGCCGAGACAAACTACTGATACATATTTAACATGGATGAACCTCAAAAATACTACAGTAAGTGGAAGTAGTACATTACATTATTTATATTAAATATCTAGAAAAGGCAAATCTACAGAGACAGAGAAATCAGTACTTGCCTGGGGCCTGGGATAGGAGCAGTGATTGACTACAAATTGGCATTGCTACAAACTTTTTGGAGTGGTAGAAATACCCTAAAATTGCATAATGGTAATACAACACCATACATTTCCTAAAAATCAGTGAACTGTACAGTTACCATGGGTGAATTTTATGGTTTGTAAATTATATTTCAATAAAGTATTTTTTACAAAGTCTACAAAGGGTTGGGAGCGGGAGGATTTGATGAAGGAAATTTGGCAATATATTTATAATTGTTGATGCTAGGTGAGGGGTAATGGAAAGCCATTGTACCATTCATTTTACTTTTGTGTATGTTTTAAATTTTTCAGAACAGAAAGTAAAAACAGAAAGAGAATAAGTGATTCATATTTAGATCTAATGAGCAATTTCTTTTACACCGTCTGACAAGTGTGTTGTTATATGTTATTCATACCCCTAAGCATCCACATTCATTTTTCACCCACAGCTCTGTTGACCTAAACTTCCCAGTATTTCCTATCTTGGTCATTTGTCATTCTTAGTAAGTCTAGAGAAGGGCTTTCTATTTAACTTCTCTCTTCAATTATAAATGAGCCACATGCACTTCCACAATTCAACGATTTTGTTCGATACTCTATGAAACCACCAAGGGCATGGGCTCTGATGCTCTGTGGCAAGAGAATGGAAAGAAAGAAGCTGTTTTTCATACGGCTTCCAAGTTTCCTTCTCACTCATATTTTAGCCATCGATTAATAGTTCCCTATGAAGTTATACTATGCCTTATTGCATAACCTTTTTCAATAAGGAAATTATCAATGCTTGAATTTAATCCCATTTCCCCAGCTGCTTTGTTGGGAGTTTCTGCTAAGAAGCTGCTGGTTTCTCATTCGGTTCTGCCAACAGCCTGTAGTGATCTTGGATGGGTTGTAATCTAACTTCTCTTTATCTGAGTTGTATCCAAGATTAGGTTTATGATTCTTAAACCCTACTTCCCTTCCTTATAGCAATTTTTCTGGAGATATGACATTTATACAGACTAAATGTCACCTCTTTTGGAAGTCCTCTATGTTTTTATTCTACAATTAGAATTAGTCATTCCTTCTGAGTATTTATATAATCTGAATTATAATTCATGCTCAAATTCATCATGACTCGTATTATAAGAAGAGAATCTCATGCTTGTCTTTCCAGTGAGTGTAGGCACTCATTGAAACCTATGACTTTGGAAAAACCACACTCTATTATTTTTTGAGCACCAGAAGTTAGTATAATGTTCTCTCAAAATGTCTGAATTCAACTGAACTGAATTGGAGTTCATTTTGTCCAATGTCTGCATTTTAGATATAAACTTAAGTCTAGACTGGGCAGTATTTACTCATCTTTTTCATCTTTCACATCACGACGCATGTAGGAAACATTAACACCTGTGCCATATACTAAAGTAATTGGAGGAAGCAACTGCCCTGGAAACTCCAGAAAGCCCAGGCACTCCATTTCCATCCACACTGCCCTTCTCTAAACTCTTGAAAACTAAGCATATTATCTCACCCAGTTTGTAACCCATCCACGGCATACCCCAGTGCCAAGTCGTACCATCAGGGAGGGAGGCTCTGCTTGTATGTCTGCCTCAAGATCATCCAACTTTCTAGCTTCAAATACTTTCCATGTTCAACCACAGTTAAATGTGCAACTAAATTTGTATAGCAAGAAACTTATTTCTGAATAAAGCATTTCCTTTTCCATTCAGATGGTGGCCAAACCCTCTTGGCTTATTTGTATATAACACTCTACAATCAAAATCAACTTAAGCTATGCTCTCCAAAATCTAAGTGGGATATTTTGAATACATATTGGCTTTTATTTTCTGTATTCCCAAATGTAATGGTTCCATTCATCTAGTTTCCAGTCATGGGCCCTTTTCCTTCATTAAAGAAGGAAAATGACAGATAAAAATGATATTTTTTGGTTGTGCTATATAAAGATGAATGTAATCCAGGCTGGATTTATTATTATATATTCATTACTATAATATATTTTTCTTATTTTAAAAGAAATTATAAATAAAATATTTTCTTGGATCCTAGGCACTGTGCCTAATGGAAAAGTTGGCTGTACCCAATCCATTAATGATTTCTGGCTTTGAAGTTGACCCACTCAGAGACCCTTTAGTTAACCCTCCTATGGGCTAAATTTTTAATGTCTCCAGCAGCAAAACAACTGGTCTTAGCAATGATTGGAAAGAAATGTAGCAGAGTTGAATGTACAAGTAAGACTGAAAACAATATATTCTAATATCTATTTGATGGCACATTAATGTGCCCTGAACAAGTCCACTGAACTCAGTCCAATTACCTGTTTGTTCAATTAAAAATAACTCATGGGAGGCTAGGCTGTAACATTTAAATCATCACAGAAGACTTCATATGGTGAATAAAGTTGCCTACCTGACCACTGTTGAGTAACTGACATCTGTCACAGAAACTGAATAGAGAACCCGAATTCATAGGTTGTATAGAATCTGATCTCTCATGCTTCCGAGTTCATAATTATTTTCAGCTGGGAAAAGTTCCAGTGTTTTCCAGCCAGCAAGTGGCTCTGAATTTGTCCAAAGCATGATAAATTGGGGCTTCCCTGGTGGCTCAGTGTAAAGAATCCACCTGCCAATGCAGGAGACATGGGTTTGATCCCTGGTTTGGTCCCTTCTCCACCAGAGAAGAAAATAGCAACCCACTCCAGTATTCTTGCATAAGAAATCCCGTTGACTGAGAAGCCTGGTGGGCTACAGTATATGAGGTTGCAAAGAGTCAGACATGAATTAGCCACTAAATAACAAGGATACATTCAGAGGAATCAAGTGGTTTAGTTCCTATTCCTATCTGCATCACAAAGGCAGAAAGCTCTGCTTTTTTCTTTCACATGCATTTTATTTAAAACTCTTTCTCACCAGTGTTCCCAGGTAAGAACTGATGCTAGGCAAGGACTTTCTTAACCTTTATTCAAATGCCATTCTGAAATATCACTTCCATTGGGCTCAAATCTAACCAAACTCTGAAAGTCAAGACCCCTGATAGATCTCATTTCTGCATTCTTTGACGTGTATAAAAGGGCCACAGCATATTAAAAAGCTGAGACATCACTTTGCCCACAAAGGTCCACATAGTCAAAGCTATGGTTTTTCCAGTTCAGTTCAGTTTAGTCGCTCAGTCGTGTCCAGCTCTTTGCGACCCCATGAATCGCAGCATGCCAGGCCTCCCTGTCCATCACCAACTCCTGGAGTTCACTCAGACTCAAGTCCATCAAATCAGTGATGCCATCCAGCCATCTCATCCTCTGTTGTCCCCTTCTCCTCCTGCCCCCAATCCCTCCCAGCATCAGAGTCTTTTCCAATGAGTCAACTCTTCGCATGAAGTGACCACAGTATTGGAGTTTCAGCTTTAGCATCATTGCTTCCAAAGAAATCCCAGGGCTGATCTCCTTCAGAATGGACTGGTTGGATCTCCTTGCAGTCCAAGGGACTCTCAAGAGTCTTCTTCAACACCACAGTTTAAAAGCATCAATTCTTCGGTGCTCAGCCTTCTTCACAGTCCAACTCTCACATCCATACATGACCACAGAAAAAACCATAGCCTTGACTAGACGAACTTTTGTTGGCAAAGTAATGTCTGTGCTTTTCAATATGCTATCTAGGTTGGTCATAATTTTTCTTCCAAGGAGCAAGCGTCTTTTAATTTCATGGCTGCAGTCACCATCTGCAGTGATTTTGAGGCCAGAAAAATAAAGTCTGAAACTGTTTCCATTGTTTCCCCATCTATTTCCCATGAAGTGATGGGACCAGATGCCATGATCTTCGTTTTCTGAATTGAGCTTTAAGCCAACTTTTTCACTCTCCTCTTTCACTTTCATCAAGAGGCTTTTTAGTTCCTCTTCACTTTCTGCCATAAGGGTGGTGTTATCTGCATATCTGAGGTTATTGATATTTCTCCAGGCAATCTTGATTCCAGCTTGTGTTTCTTCCAGCCCAGCGTTTCTCATGATGTACTCTGCATGGTAGTCACATATAGATGTGAGAGTTGGACCATAAAGAAGGATGAATGCCTAAGAATTGATGCTTTAGAATTGTGGTAGTGGAGAAGACTCTTGAGAATCCCTTGGACAGCAAGGAGATCAATGCAGTTCAGTTCAGTTCAGTCACTCAGTCATGTCCGACTCTTTGGACCACACCACACCAGGCCTCCCTGTCCATTACCAACCCCTGGAGTTTACCCAAACTTACTTATTGAGTGCAGCACTTTCACAGCATCATCTTTTAGGATTTGAAATAGCTCAACTGGAATTCCATCACCTCCACTAGCTTTGTTCATAGTGATGCTTTCTAAGGCCCACTTGACTTTGCATTCCAGGATGTCTGGCTCTAGGTGAGTGATCACTCCATCATGATTATCTGGGTCATGAAGATCTTTTTTGTACAGTTCTTCTGTGTATCTTGCCACCTCTTCTCAATATCTTCTGCTTCTCTTAGGTCCATACCATTTCTGTCCTTTATTGTGCCCATCTTTGCATGAAATGTTCCCTTGGTATCTTTAATCATCTTGAAGAGATCTCTAGTCTTTCACATTCTATTATTTTCCTCTATTTCTTTGCATTGATGACTGAGGAAGGTTTTCTTATCTCTCCTTGCTATTCTTTGGAACTCTGCATTCAAATGGGTATATCTTTCCTTCTCTCCTTTGCTTTTTCCTTCTCTTCTTTTCACAGTTATTTGTAAGGCCTCCTCAGACTGCCATTTTGCCTTTTTGCATTTCTTTTTCTTGGGGATGGTCTTGATCCCTGTCTCCTGTACAAAGTCATGAACTTCCGTCCATAGTTCATCAGGCACCCTGTCTATCAGATCCAATCCCTTGAATCTATTTCTCACTTCCACTGTATAATCATAAGGGATTTGCTTTAGGTCATACCTGAATGGTCTAGTGGTTTTCCCCAGTTTTTTTCAATTTAAGTCTGAATTTGGCAATAAGAAGTTCATGATCTGAGCCACAGTCAGCTCCCAGTTTTGCTTTTGCTGACTGTATAGAGCGTTTCCATCTTTGGCTACAAAGAATATAATCAATCTGATTTCAGTGTTGGCCATCTGGTGATGTCCATGTGTAGAATCTTCTCTTGTGTTGTTTGAAGAGGGTGTTTGCTATGACCAGTACATTCTCTTGGCAAAACTAGATTAGCCTTTGCCCTGCTTCATTCTGTACTCCAAGGCCAAATTTGCCTGTTACTCCAGGTGTTTCCTGACTTCCTACTTTTGCATTCCATTCCCCTATAATGAAAAGGACATCTTTTCTGGGTGTTAGTTCTAGAAGGTCTTGTAAGTCTTCATAGAACTGTTCAACCTCAGCTTCTTCAGCATTATTGATTGGGGCATAGACTTGGATTACTGTGATATTGAATGGCTTGCCTTAGAAACGAACAGAGATCATTCTGTCGTTTTTGAGATTGCATCCAAGTCCTGCATTTCAGACCCCTGTTGCCTATGATGCCTACTCCATTTCTTCTAAGGGATTCCTGCCCACATTAGTAGATATAATGGTCATCTGAGTTAAATTCACCCATTCCAGTCCATCTTAGTTCTCTGCTTCCTAAAACGTCGATGTTCACTCTTGCCATCTCCTATTTGACCACTTCCAATTTGCCTTGATTCATGGGCCTGACATTCCAGGTTCCTATGCAATATTGCTCTTTACAGCATCGGACCTTGCTTCTATCACCAGTCACATTGACAACTGGGTGTTGTTTTTGCTTTGGCTTCATGCCTTCATTCTTTCTGGAGTTGTTTCTCCACTAATGTCCAGTAGCATATTGGGCACCTACCCACCTGGGGAGTTCATCTTTCAGTGTCCTATCTTTTTGTCTCTTCATACTGTTCATGGGGTTCTCAAGGCAAGAATACTGAAGAAGTTTGCCATTCCCTTCTCCAGTGGGCCACATTTTGTCAGAACTCTCCACCATGACCCGACCGTCTTGGGTGGCCCTATATGGCATGGCTTAGTTTCATTGAGTTAGACAAGGCTGTTGTCCATGTGATCAGATTGGCTAGTTTTCTTGATTCTGGTTTCAGTCTGTCTACCGTCTGATGCCCTCTCTCAGCACCTACCGTCTCAGTGGGGTTTCTCTTACCTTGGACTTGGGGTATCTCTTAATGGCTGCTTCTTACCTTGGACATGGGGTATCTCCTCACTGCCACTGCTCCTGACCTGGGATGTGGGGTATCTCCTCATGGCCACTCACCACTCCAGTGCCATGCAGCCAGTCAATCCTAAAGGAAATCAATCCTGAATACTCACTGAAGGAGTGATGCTGAAGCTGAAGCTCCAATACTTTGGCCAACTAATGTGAAGAATCTACTCATTGGAAAAGACTGTGATTCTGGGAAAGATTGAGGGCAGGAGGAGAAGGGGGTAACAGAGGATGAGATGGTTGGATGGCATTACTGACTCAACGGACATGAAAGTGAAAGTTGCTCAGTTGTGTTTGACTCTTTGTGACCCCATGGACTATACAGTCCATGGAATTCTCTAGGCTTGAATACTGGAGTGGGTAGCCTTTCCTTTCTCCAGGGGATCTTCCCAACCCAGGGATTGAACCCAGGTCTCTCACATTGCAGGTGGATTCTTTACCAGCTGAGCCACAAGGGAAGCCCAAGAATACTGCAGTGGGTAGCCTATACCTTCTCCAGGAGATCTTCCCAACCCAGGAATTGAACCGGGGTCTCCTGCATTACAGGTGGTTTCTTCACCAACTGAGCTATCAGGGAAGTTTACACAAACTCCATGAGATGGTGAAGGACAGGGAAATCCGGTGTGCTGTAGTCCATGGGGTCACAGAGAATTGGACACAACTGGGTGGCTGAATAACAATAGGGCAAAGCTGCTATTGCTAGTATCGTAAAGCACCAATTTCCACAAGGAATATGATTATTGCCAATCTTAATGCCAGAAAGACTGAAGTACTTTACCCCATTGAGTATCCCATTTTCTTCAATGAACTGCTTTCTTAGGAAGGCTCAGGACCTCTTCACTCTTAGGGCTCAAATTAGGTGCTGACTACACGAGAGCTCTTTCTCTCTTCAAAATTCTCAGAAACTTTGCCTTTACACCCAGGGGGTTGTTCAGGCAACATTTATACTTAATTGGACTCAATCTTTTCTCAGTCTCAGTATCTGGTGGTGGGAGGGGGAAGTGGAACTGGTTATCAGAGGAGTAAGCTATTGTATTTGTGGATTTTGATTTATTTATTCACAACGTATTTATGGAATGCTTACTAACTATCAAAACACATTTTAGATTTCAATACACAAAGAAGAAAGACAGTTTCCATTCTAAAAGAGTTCATATAATCTGAGGGAAGAGACAGGAAGAAACAAGAGACAAGAGATACACTGGAGATATACTGATACATTTGAGAGAGATAAATGCTATAATTAAAATGATCAGAAAAAGATCTGTGCATGCTCTGTATTCATGTGTGTGTATGCATGCTCAGTTGTAACCAACTCTTTGTGATACCATGGACTGCAGCGGCCAGGCTCCTCTGTACATAGGATTCTCCAGGCAAGAATAGTGGAGCGGGCTGCCATTCCCTCCTCCAGGGGATCTTCCTGATCTAGGGACCAAACCTGAATCTCCTGCATTGGCAAGTGGATTCTTTACCATTGAGTCACCTGGGAAATATAACTTGGTGACAACTTATGGTTAAATAACACCACATACATTCAGACTGTTTCTTTATTTGGACTTAATGTGTTTTTCCTACTTCCTGGTTTCTGTTGGTGGTAGGTACCTATTCTCTGATTTATGCCGTTTCAATTTTGTTTAATACCATCTGGTGTCCTCAACCCTGTTCATTTTAAAACTCATCTTTCCCCAAAACCATTTTCTTATACTCCTCTAGACCTTCCACCAAAAGAGTAAAATATTGACTTTAAAAGTTACATATAAAAAACAGATATGCTTTAAAAACGAAGAGGCAAGGTATTGTATTCGTTTCCCAAGACTTCAGTAACAAATTAACACAAACTTGGTGGCTTACAACAACACGTGGCTTTTGTTTTGTTCTGTTTTCTTCTTCTTCTTACAGTTCCAGAGGCCAGAAATTTGAAATCAGTTTCACTGTGATGAAGTCAAGGTGTCCCCTAGGCTGTGTTCCTTCTGAAAACAGGAGAGAGTCCATTTCCAGGTCTTTTTCAGCTACCTTTAAAGGCCCCTTATATTTCCTGCCTTGTAGCCCCTTTATCTTCAAAGCTCATCAGTCCAACCTCTACTTTAATGTCACATGGCTCTCTTTCTGATTCTGTTCCTTCTACACCCTCCTTATAAGATCTATGATTACTTGGGGCCACCTGCATAATCGATAATCTCAATATCCTTAATTGCATCTGCAAAATTCCTCCTGCTATATAAGGCAATATTTACAGGTTTCAGGGACTAGGCTGTGGACATACTCGCAGAGCCATTATTCAACCTAGCACAGGCATTTCGAGTCCAAGGAATTCATGGAACACACTCGGGGCTTGTGTTCCCTGGTGGCATGTTGCTCGGCACCACCACACATTTCCCCAGTCCTCAGTCCACGCCTGGACCTTGGTTCTATATCAGAAATAGATAGCATTGCTATAAGTGATCACTCTTATTAATGTTTTCCAATGTAAACATTTCACAATTTTCTCGTACTTTTATTTAAAATGTATATGAACATTCAGAAATGCAACTGGGGATGATTGTGCTTCATTGATGTGTAATTGATCTAAAAACTTCATTTAGGAAAATGCTCATACATTAACAAAACTGGGGATGCCTTAAAAAATAATGATGGTTGATACAAAGTCAGAGTTGAGAACCATGGAGAAACAGACACAGTTTCCAG
The DNA here is from genome assembly GCF_029407905.1 of Bubalus kerabau. Lineage (NCBI taxonomy): Eukaryota > Metazoa > Chordata > Mammalia > Artiodactyla > Bovidae > Bubalus > Bubalus kerabau. The sequence continues at coordinate 13,853,514 of NC_073631.1, read as the reverse complement.
AGTTTCATTTCTAGTGAGATTGACCTTTGCTCTAATATTACATTTAGTTAGTCTTCAGGGAGTAAAAAAAATTTTTTTTCTGAATTAACATCATCAGTTTGAGCAAGTTCCAGGAGATGGTGAAGGACAGTGAAACCTGGCACTCTGCAGTCCATGGGGTCACAGAGTCAGACATGACACAGCAACAGAACAAAAACAAAAACAAAAAAAAATAGAGTTAACAACAGAAGAGAGAGTGTGTATTTAAATGAGTGTGTGTGTATGTTTCAAATAGATACAAAATGCTTCTTAGGTTTTCACTGAGCAATTGCCCATGAGGTAATGGATATAACCAGCAGTTGATAAAACCAGCACTATTAAAGGTATTTAAACCTCCTCCCACCAGCATCTAAGTAACCTTGCAATGGAGAGATCAAGGTATGCAAAACAGTTCAGGTCTTAGGCATTCACCTTGTTCTCATTTCAATTTAATATTTTGTCTTATGATACGAAGCATTAATAGAAGTGCTATGAACTGTTAGAAACCAAAATGTTTATTCCACATCACCGGAGATGAGAGGAATATTAGTGATTTCTATAAGCAGTGCACTAAAAAAGATTAGGATGATAAAATACGGACAAGGACATCTAGTATTTAAAGCTAAAAATTATACACGTATCGGTACTTCCTTGGTGGTCCTGTGGCTAAGACTCCGTGCTCCAAATGTAGGGGGCCTGGGTTTGATCCCAGGTCGGGGAACTAGATCCCACGTGCAGCAACTAAGAGTTCACATGCTGCAACTAATGGTCCCACATGCTGCAATTAAAGGCCAGCACCAAATACTACTGTGGGCAGATACCTCAGAAGAAATGGAGTAGCCATTATAGTAAAAATGCATAGTCCAAAATGCAGTACTTGGATGCAATCTCAGAAACAACAGAATGATCTCTGTTTGTTTCCAGGGCAAACCATTCAATATCACAGTAATCCAAGTCTATGCCCCAACCAGTAATGCTGAAGAAGCTGAAGTTGAAAGGTTCTTTGAAAATCTACAAGACCTTCTAGAACTAACACCCAAAAAAGATGTTCTTTTCATTACAGGGGACTGGAATGCAAAAGCAGGAAGTCAAGAAACACCTGGAGTAACAGGCAAATTTGGCCTTGGAGTACAAAATGTAGCAGGGCAAAGGCTAACAGAGTTTTGCCAAGAGAACACATTGGTCATAGCAAACACCCTCCTCCAACAACACAAGAGAAGAGCATATGAACATCACCAGATGGTCAATACCGAAACTTTGCATCTGGAGATGGAGAAGCTCTATACATAGTCAGCAAAAAAAAAGACTGGGAGCTGACTGGCTCAGATCATGAACTCATGGTCAAATTAGATTTAAATTGAAGAAAGTAGACCGCTAGACCATTCAGGTATGATCTAAATCAAATCTCTTACTATTATACAGTAGAAGTGAGAAATAGGTGCAAGGGATTAGATCTGATAGACAGAGTGCCTGAAGAACTATGGATGGAGGTTCATGACATTGTATAGGAGGCAGTGATCAAGACCATCCCCAAGATAAAGAAATGCAGAAAGGCAAAATGGTTGTCTGAGGAGGCCTTACAAATAGTTGTGAATAGAAGAGAAGCAAAAGGTAAGGGAGAAAAGGAAAGATATACCCACTTGAATGCAGAGTTCAAAGAATAGCAAGGAGAGATAAGAAAGCCTTCCTCAGTGAACAATGCAAAGAAATAGAGAAAACAACAGAATGTGAAAGACTAGATATCACTTCAAGAAAATTAGAGATACCAAGGGAACATTTCATGGAAAGATGGGCACAATAAAGGAAAGAAATTGTATAGACCTAACAAAAACAGAAGATATTTAAAAGAGGTGCCAAGATACACATAAGAACTATACAGAAAAGATCTTCATGACCCAGATAACCACAATGGTGTGATCACTAACCTAGAGCCAGACATCCTGGAATATGAAGTCAAGTGGGCTTTAGGAAGCATCACTGTGAACAAAGCTAGTGTAGGTGATGGAATTCCAGTTGAGCTATTTCAAATCCTAAAAGATGATGCTGTGAAAGTGCTGCACTTAATATACCAGCAAATTTGGAAAACTCAGCAGTGGCCACAGGACTGGAAAAGGTTAGTTTTCATTCCAATCCCAAAGAAAGACAATGCCAAAGAATATTCAAACTACTGAACAATGGCACTCATCTCACATGCTAGCAAGGTAATGCTCAAAATTCTCCAAGTCAGTCTTCAACAGTACATGAACCATGAACTTCCAGATGTTCAAGCTGGACTTAGAAAAGGCAGAGGAACCAGAGATCAAATTGCCAACATCTGTTGGATCATCAAAAAAGCAAGAGAGTTCCAGAAAAAACATCTACTTCTGCTTTATTGACTATGCCAAAGCCTTTGACTGTGTGGATCACAACAAACTGTGGGAAATTCTGAAAGAGATGGGAATATCAGACCACCTGACCTGCCTCCTGAGAAATCTGTATGCAGGTCAGGATGCAAGAGTTAGAACTGGACATGGAACAACAGACTGGTTCCAAATCGGAAAAGGAGTACATTAAGGCTGTACATTGTCACTCTGTTTATTTAACTTATTTGCAGAGTGCATCATGAGAAACGCTGGGCTGGATTAAGCACAAACTGGAATTGAGATTGCCAGGAGAAATATCATTAACCTCATATATGCATATGACACTAACCTTATGGCAGAAAGCGAAGAAGAACTAAAGAGCCTCTTGATGCAAGTGAAAGAGGAGAGTGAAAAAGTTGGCTTAAAACTCAACATTCAGAAAACTAAGATCATGGCATCCAGTCCCATCACTTCATGGCAAATAGATGGGGAAACAATGGAAACACTGAGAGACTTTATTTTGGGGGGGCTCCAAAATCACTGCAGATGGTGATTGCAGCCGTGAGATTAAAAGACGCTTGCTCCTTGGAAGAAAAGTTATGACCAACCTAGACAGCATATTAAAAAGCAGAGACATTACTTAGCCAACAAAGGTCCATCTAGTCAAAGCTATGTTTTTTCCAGTAGTTATGTACAGATGTGAGAGTTGGACTATAAAGAAAGCTGAGCCCTGAAGAATTGATGCTTTTGAACTGTGGTGCTGGAGAAGACTCTTGAGAGTCCCTTGGATTGCAAGGAGATCAAACCCGTTAATCCTAAAGGAAATCAGTCCTGAATATTCATTGGTAGGAATGCTGCTAAAGCTGAAACTCCAACACTTAGGCCACCTGATGTGAAGAGCTGATTGGAGAAGTCCCTGATGCTAGGAAAGATTGAAGGCGGGAGGAGAAGGGGACCACAGAGGATAAGATAGTTGGATGGCATGACCAACTGAGTGGACATGAGTTTGAGTAAGCTCCGGGAGTTGGTGTTGCACAGGCAAGTCCGTAGGGTTGCAAAGAGTCAGACACGACTGAGCAACTGAACTGAACTGACAGTCAAATAAATTAATAAAATATTTTTTTTAATTTTATACATATTTACAATTACTTTGTAAAAATCTGTTGTTTATACTATGTATACATTCCATTTTCAGTGTGGAGACCCACCACTAACCAAAGTTAACTGAGTGTTGATTGTTTGTGCAAAATTTGAACTTTAATTAAAATTGACTATTGCTATGAATATATTGTCATTTTCTTTCTTGTATTTAAGTTCCAGGCTTCAGGCAGGTAATATGAAGTAGCTAGAGCCAAAATAGGAGGCTGGATTTTGCCTTCAGTTTACCGAAACCATTGGGCAAGTTATTCAGAAAATACACTGCAAAGCATTCTTGTTTCCAACATCATAATGCTGGATGAGATGCTATTACCAATATGTTTTACCTGAGGGTAAAAGTCCTGCTAAGATTCAAAGCGTCTACATCTATATTTAAACTAAATTATCATATTTTCTTTAATATTTATTCTACTCTACTTTCATATACACTTCAATGAATGACTTGGACATGGACTCATTTTAAAAAGAAATATAGCAAGAAAGCGATTCACAATTGGCTTTGATTCTGACTCATTAAGTCCTCAGTTGAACTGATACCAGGATCTACCCTTTTCAAGGTAATCAGTTTTAGGTGAGAAATAATAAAATCACCTTGGTTTCAGATGTGGTGTCATAATTACCATCTCCATCCTTAGTACAGTCTCACTATGGCTGTCTATACCTAAAATACTGTCAGCATAACACCAAAATGTTGTGAAAGAGAGTAAGAGGTCTTTATCTTTATACTATAATAGTATTATTAATTTTACTTCCACCTCCAAGTCTTAAAAGTTTTGCTAATAGCTTGATTCCTCCATTTTTAATTTCTCTGGTCAGGTGAAAAAAAATATTATTGCATATATTTCTCATTTATTTTTTTTCTTTTTACTTTGTTAGCTAACCCCAGCTTTACCATAGATTATGTAATTGATTAGCTTTCAGATGGTTCAACAAACACACAACTAAGATTTTGTTCTCCCTGCTATGGAGTTCCCACTCAATCCCTCCCTTAAGCAAATATTTTAACATTGTCAGTATAAATACTAATATGTGCTAACACGTAAGTGCAGTAAGTGTAATAAGGGGAAAAGCCATGATGAGAGAATAAGAGAGAATGTGACAAGTTACTTAATCTCTGAAATCTGGCTTTTCGGATATAACGTGGGACGTATATCTACCTTGTAGAATTGCTGTGAAGATGGGATAAAATGTATTTAAATGTCTCATGCAGTAGCTAAGGTCAGGATCAAGCCCTCAAAAGGAGTAGCTCTGGTTATTAACAATAGAGGTAGCATTATCAAAATTATTATTTCAGAGTCCTCCTAGGGAAATGAGTGAAATGAATCCTGAGGGAAATAGAAACGTGCCTAATTATGATTTGGTTGCAGTAAAATGGAATAAAGTCAAGAATCTTTATAACTACATGCACAGGCTCCTTTACTCCTGTGAAATTCAATTATTTCCCTCAAGATTCTGGGTAGAATGAACTCTGGGTACAGGACTCTGAATATGATTGTTTAAATATTTTTTTTAAGTGATCACTATCTTATGATATCTTTTGATCATCTGTGCAAGGAAGCTGTGCAAGCAAGCTTGTCACCTTGTCTTTCGTGCTTATTTTGCCTCCTTTATTTTTCATGAAGTGCCTAGAGAAGGGCACTTTCAATTTCAGCCATTTATTATTCTACAGTAATTTCTGAAACATTCATAGGAACGTGGTTAAGGAACTGAATACAAGTGTGACTGAAGAAAGCAAATAAGGTCATATTAGGACTTCTGGCTATAAATGACAGAAACTCAAACAAGCTTTTTTCAAAAATAAAGAAAGATAACTTATTGGCTATCTTAACTGGAAAATTTAAGAGCTGACTTTTGAAGTTGAGATTGTTATGGAAGAGAGAAAATTCTTATGATGATTAAAAATGAGTTTGAGAACCTGCATTAATATTGGGAAATACTTATAAGCCACAAAAGTTTCTGCTGAAGCAAGTACAATGGGTAAAATTTGAAGATACTCTTTCCAGTAAGGAAACGATGCATTTATTCAGCAAATTTTGATAATGTCCATAGCTGGACCATGTTTAATTGCCCCTCTAAATAGACTTTCTTTCTTCACCCCCACTATGTGCTTCAGGACTGACTTGCATAAACTGGGCTTCTTTGTCCTCTGCTTTCTGATTTGCTAAGCACTGTTTGAGTTTAAGGATAGAAGTAAAGAATTCAGGGTGTTTACTCCTGTTTTCAGGGTATTTACTCTTCCCTTTTCTGCTGTGGGTTGGCTAACACACTCTGTTCCTTGACCAATTCCTCAGTTTCTTTTAGATGGGTATTTCCTACAGCTGGAGATCTCAGAAGATTCCAGCAAACGCGTGTACCCTTTGTTCTTTCAAGCCTACAGATGATGGCAGCTTTCTACTTGCTAGCTACCAATCTTTATTGCTTTTCTTTCAACCTGACCATATAATTGTAAAGAACTAGTTTCTTTAACTATTTTCAATAACTCCTTATGATATCACTATCTCTTTTTCTTATTGATTTCATGCCTGATAGAATAATTTATACAGGTCTGGCCCCTGAAAAAAGAGCTTCAAAATGTATTTCTGTAATTGATTTGTCCTCCCAGGTGGTGCTAGTGGTAAAGAACCCGCCTGTCAATGCAGGAGATGGAAGAGACACAGGTTCGATCCCTGGGTTGGGAAGATTCCATAGAGGAAAACATGGCAACCCACTCAAGTGTTCATGCCTGGAGAATTCCATGGACAGTCCGTGTGTCCTGATGAGCTACAGTCTGTAGGGTCTCAAAGAGCCAGACACAACTGAAGTGACTTACCATGCACTAGCACACACACATTGGATAGGTATACTAACCTTATTGTGCAGATGGGAGGATGGGCTTTATTGATCCCAGTTCTTCATCTCCCTGCAGTAGAAGTGGGCAACCATTCTCTTGCTATGGACATGAACTCAAGGCGGGCAGAGTGAAGTTCTCACTCTTTTATGAAAGTACCCAAGTTTTCAAAAGCATGAGCCAAACACCACTGGGGTCACAGTGGTTTTTGTGGGTTATGCATTCATAATCTTAAAGAAAACAGTAGCATCTACCCTGTATGTCCCCTCAAGGTTCAGGAAGGCTTTATTCTATAAATCTTTACCCAACAGAATCATTACTTTTAGATATCAATTCCACAGAGCAAGAACTTCAAAAATTAAATATTAATAACTGCCTTTGCTCTATGTGGAAAGTATCTAAATACTCAAAGCAAGATGAAATTTTCCAGTGATCACTTATGTAGAAAAGTGAGAAAATTGTTTGAGTTAGATAGTGTTTGATGAATGTTTTTATACTTCTCCAGTAATGAGAGGACAGTGATGTGAAGTGGGGAAAAGCCCTAAATCAGGCATAACATCAACTTTGTTATAATCCTCACATTAATATTTAGTATAATTTCCATTGGGAAAATCACTTAATCTGTGTCATCTCAGTTTGTCTTTTTAAACTGAGAGTCTGAGGAACCTCTAAGTTTGCTTCTATTTTTATATTTCAGGCAGTTTTTAAATCTTTTTTGAAATCTGTGCCATCTAAGAGATCTTCCAAAGACTCAGCAAGCTGGTGAAGTCAATCAGGAACCAAGTGTCCCAAGAAGGAAATGGACTATAAACACAGGCTGAGTATCTCAGTGACCTTTAAAATAGTGGCATCACGCTGGTTGCAAAGTAATACCATATCACAACACTGTCAAGACCATGAAACAAGACATTTAAACTAAATACCAACAAATCCAAAAAAAGGGAGTGGGGAAGAGTACTACTGAATAATCTCCTTCAATGCATTCCATTCAGAATCCAAATAGAAATTTTTTGTAGTTACAGACTTCTCACAGGCAATTTCAACCTCTTGCACAGGGCAAGTATGAGTAGTCTATTGGCAGTACTGGAGAAAAAAAACAAAGTATTTCCCTCTGACATCCAAGTAACTCGCAACACTGGTTGGGAAACTCTGAGCTAACAGAGAAAAGGCTGCAAAAACACAGAGAAGGCCACCAGAGAAGAGGCTTGGCTGCTAGTGCTGGGCTTTGTTTGCTAGAGAATATGCCAACCTCCCTTATTAGGAGGAAGGCCTGGTTAGAGTTAAGTGTGCTGACCATTTGGGATCCCTGAAGGCTAGTGTCGGAGAAGGCAATGGCACCCCACTCCAGTACTCTTGCCTGGAAAATCCCATGGATGGAGGAGCCTGGTAGGCTGCAGTCCATGGGGTCGCTAGGAGTGGGACACGACTGAGCGACTTCACTTTCACTTTTCACTTTCATGCATTGGAGAAGGAAATGGCAGCCCACTCCAGTATTCTTGCCTGGAGAATCCCAGGGATGGGGGAGCCTGGTGGGCTGCCGTCTATGGGGTCGCACAGAGTCGGACATGACTGAAGCGACTTAGCAGCAACAGCAGCAGCAGCAGCAAGGCTAGTGTGTGTGTGTGGGGGGGGGTCATCGTTTTCCTCTCCAAAGTCAAAATGCATGGAGTTGGGTTCCCAAATGGGTTATAAAGGGAGAGGGGGCTTGAAATGAACAAGGGGTGCCAAAATAGAGACAAAAATGGGGGCCCCAGAACCAAGAATACTGGAATAAGGAAGACTCAGCTAAAATGGAGCAAAAAAGTGAGGGAAACATGAATAAATTCTGGAGCCAGAGGGTCTCTGCTCATGGTAGAACTTTTAGATCCTCCCAACATATATGTGCAGAATTCTGGGATGGGAGAAAGGGGTGAAGCAGTAAATATCACATCTGTTCACCGTTCAGGTTCTAAACAAGTTGAAAAATAAACAGTAGTTATGGAGAACAAATTATCACTTTCATTAAGCAGTATCTAGGTAGGAGGGCTTTTAGGTGGGAGAGTTAAGTAGGGTCACCAGTATTGGACCCCTGAACTAGACGGGTATGAGTACTCATCTGCTGAGCCCACCAAGACCTCCTGGCAATGTGGAGTATCCTTCCTCACAGTAGGAAGGATAGAGGAGGACTGGTCTTGTAAGCAGGCTTGGCCCTAGAAAAAGATGGAGAGCTGAGTCAAACCTATCTAGGAACTCTACTCAAGTTTATTGTTGTTTAGTTGCTAAAAGTCATGTCTGACCCTTTTGCAGCCTCACGGACTATAACCCTCCAGGCTCCTCTGTCCATGGGATTTTCCAGGCAAGAGTACTGGAGTGGGTTGCCATTTCCTTCTCCAGGGGATCTTCCCAACCCAGGGATCGAACCCACGTCTCCTGCATTAGCAGGTGGATTCTTTACCACTGAACCACCTGGGAAGCCCCTATGCAAGTTCACTACTCAGATAAATCATTCTATTAATAAATTCCTCAGGGTAGAGCATGTAAAGCAGAGGACAGAGATCTATGTTCTACTGATTGAATTTTATTTGCAGGAAGAAGAGAGTAGAAATAGGGAAACACCTTCTCTACTAATAAGAAGTGGCTTCGTTTGAGTGGACTGGTTTGGGCGAAGGTTGAAAGAGCTCAAAAACATATGCAAGTTACCAGTCAGGGAAGGTACAAGTCACAGTGTTGTGCTCCAAGACCTGGAATGAACAGTGACTGTCTCAATACAACCCCTATGTAATTAATCTGTTTTTAAGAGTCTTGAAAACTGAGCCAAGGATAAAAGATTTTAACCAATCCCATTTCCATAGCTATTTGTGCATCAGTACTTCCCTGTAGTTACTTGTTACCTAATACTTTTCAAAATACCTCCACATATTGTCATTTTGTTTATACTCATAATCACCCTTTGGAGGGAGGCAAAACTACCATAATCATTTCTATTTTAAAAAAGCACAGAGAGCTAACATGTCATTTGGAGGGAAGATATTTAGTAGAAGAACTAAAACAAGAACATGGGTTGCCCCAAAATTGTATGAATGGAATACAAAACTTTCAATTTACAGGATAGTACAAGTAGAAACTAACAAAGAAAGTTAAGATATGTCTCAACATACTGGCCTTATTCTCAGAATATGAACATTCACATACATTCAGGCTAGGGCAAAGTTATCAATAAATATCTTGTGTGAAAATCTTTGACCCATTCAGTCCATGAACTAAAATTTTAAATAGTATTATAGAGAGAAAGGAGAAGGCAATGGCACCCCACTCCAGTACTCTTGCCTGGAGAATCCCATGGACGGAGGAGCCTGGTAGGCTGCAGTCCATGGGGTCGCTTAGAGTCAGACATGACTGAGCAACTTCACTTTCATGTATTGGAGAAGGAAATGGCAACCCACTCCAGTGTTCTTGCCTGGAGAATCCCAGGGACAGAGGAGTCTGTTGGGCTGCTGTCTATGGGGTCACACAGAGTCAGACACGACTGATGCAGCTTAGCAGCAGTAGCAGCATAGAGAGAAAAGTCCATTTTGTTTTGTTTTAACAGATCTATTAAAGTCAGATTTACAGATATTTCAGCTTTCCATTTGCTCATGGTAATATAGAGAAACTTCTCTATTATTTTTAGGAGAAAGAGAACATTTATGTGCAAGCCAATCACTTACTTATGCTGAGTGAACAGTAAATGCGAAGCTCTATGTTTAGATGCTTATTAAAACAAAGAAGATTAAGACGTATTTAATTGAGTATATTCAAGTCAGAGAAGGGTTTCCCAGGTGGCTCAGGGGTCAAGAATCCACCTACCAATGCAGGAGACTCGGCTTTGATTCCTGAGTAGAGAAGATCCCCTGGAAATGGCAACCCACTCCAGTATTCTTGCCTGATAAATCCAAAGGACAGAGGAGCCTGGTGGGCTACACCCATGGGATCACAAAAGAGTCAGACATGACTTAGCAACTAAACAACAACAACAACAAAGTCAGAGAAATGGACACGCAGATGAACCTAGCAAATTATCACAACTTAAATAATTGGGGGATAATAGCCTGCAATGAGAGCACAAAGGATAAAACAAAGAGAATTTGTTTAAAGTCTGAACTCTTAAATTTTCTTGGAAAGTTTATATAACATATAAATTCTTTTATGATAGGATCTTACATTACAAATTGTATGGGAGTTTGGTTTGCCCAACTTAGCTTACACATAAAAATGATTTATCTCTACTACTCAAAAAATGTTCTAAAAGAAAGAGTAAATAATCCGTATTAATTATCACTGCATGATTGGTCACTTTGGCATTTTCCTTCACTATCACAGTGTCATGAGGGTGGGGATTAGGAAAGAAAAACAGTTGGATCTCAAAGCAGTAAGAATAAATAAGGACTGAATGATACATTTTTGAAACTCAACATGTTCCATTACTCTAGCTGAGAACAGATTGACAAGTCCCTATAGGATCTTTACACTCACCTGGAAATAAGAAAATAACTTAATGAATCAACAGAAATAATCTACTTTTATGATTTTCTCTCTGCCCACTGGGGTATTTTCAATGAAATACAGTATGTTCCTAATCACATAGAATCCTATGGAAATGACTGATGCCATAACTGAAATATTGAGTTGTCTTTCAAAAAAATAGAAATATTTTAGTAGTATTTACCTTGCGACACATTTCATCTAGGAAAAGTTCTTTAGAAAGTCTTATTCTGGATAAGAAAATGAGCCTGTGTTAGTTTGCCTGATGAAGCATTCTAAATCTCCCCTGTCAACTGAGTAATTCATTACATTCAAGCAGAGAAGATGCCAGGGGTCTTGTTTATCTTATGATGAGAACATAAGCCATAGTTACAACATAACTGCTCGGTTCTAAAGAACTCAGTTCTAAAAATATTCACCTCTGTCAATAGCGAACCCACCTTAGAAGACATATCAGGCCCAGTTATCCACTGTTTTGTAAGGGTTCTTCATTATGATTCTTTCTCTTTTCCAAATGGGTTTATACGTCATCATTTCTTTCTGAAGTGAAACATCTACCCAACTGTGTATTTTTTACAGTCAACTGAGATAGAAACAAGTAATTCATCTGCTTGATGTCCTAACGTTAGTAAAGTGCTTGAGACCATCACTAGCTTTAGTGCTAATAAATGCAGTACATACAGGGCATGAGATTGGAGCAAGCTCCAGTGAGGTCATGAGGCGGCCCACAAAGCCCGCTAGGGAAATATCTGTGGTACAAAGTCACTAGGTAGCATTTCTAGAAATGACAGGTCATTCATCACAGTGAGGAGTAAACACTGGGGGGCTCCCCAGGTGGCTCCGTGGTAAAGAATCTGCCTGCCAATGCAAGAGACGCAGGTTCAGTCCCTGGGTCAGCAAGGTCTCCTGGAGAAGGAAATGGCAGCCTGCTTCAGTATTCTTGCCTGGGAAATCCCATGGACAGAGAAGCATGGTGGGCTACAATCCATAGGGTTACAAAGTCGCTCAGTCAGACACAACTGAGCGACTGAGCACAGCAAATAGCATCAGACTATAAGACTGGTAGCAGAAATGCAGAAGCCTCAGGAAGGGCAGAGAGAGAGGTAAGAAGGCTTGATTTGGGGCATTCATTAGCAGTCTCATAAGATCAAGCCTCACAGAGCCCAAATAAGAGAACTTAATAAGTAGTTACTTAATCAACATTGGTTGATGATGCTAATAAATTCAGAGGACAGAACCAGCTAAGAGTCTGAGCTAGGTAGTGCAGGTAAAAACACCACAGGTAGCACTGAGTGTATAGGTAGCATCAAGGTTAGTACTGAGGATCCAGGAAAGGAAAGTCTTGGGTCAGGAAAGGGATGAGGAACTAGGAGATCAGCAAATGTGATGGACTAAATGTATGTGCCCTTCCCCAAAATTTACATGTTGAAGTCCTAAGCCCCCAGTGTAGCTGTATTTGAAGTAAGGAAGTAATTAAGATCAAATGAGGTCATGGGGGTTGGAAGGTCTCGATCCAATAGGTTCCGTGTCCTTACAAAAAATAAGGCACCAGAACTCCCTCTCCTCTTCTTTGGTTTCTCCTTCTCCCTCTCCTGTGCACACACCAAGGAAAGGAAACATGCAAGAAGGTGGTTGTCTGCAACCCTAGGGGAGACAGACCCACAGGGGGGAGGGTTTCATCCCTGGTTGGGGAGCTAGGATCCTACATGCCTGGTGGCCAAAAAACCAAAACATAAAACAGAAGCAACATAGTAACAAATTCAGTAAAGGCTCTACAAGTAAAATAAATAAAAAAGAAAGAAAGGGAGTCACATGATTTTAGGTTTTAGTGAAACTTGTGATCTGAGGAATTTGCTATTACATCTTTAGATGTTATACTTCTCAATAGGATGTAAGCACCTGGAGAGCAGGGCCTCAGTCACTCACTACCACATCCTCAATTCATAAAATATAGGAAATGTTTAATAAATATTGCCTGAGTAGACGGGGGAGCCTGGTGGGCTGCCGTCCATGGGGTCGCACAGAGTCGGACACGACTGAAGTAACTTAGCAGCAGCATCAGTAGCAGAGTAAATTTTACCTTGCCAAAATTAGTCAGAAGCCTCCAATAAGGGCAAGTGGAAGCAAATCAGAGGATAAAATAGCTCCCAGTACACTGTTTTGCATACAAAAGACACTGGACTAATATTATACCCCCACAGTCAGCGGCAGAGGCCATCACAATAACTTGTCCAAAGGGTCACAGTAAAAGTCATGCTTTAGGCTACTAAACAAATGCCTCTAGGCCCCTTTGGTTGTCCTTTAAAAGGCAAGAGGTAGAAAATACTAATGATGAAAGGCAGCTCATTCAAGATGAATATAATGGACTTTCTCATTTTTTCAAGAAAACAGCTACTAAGTGATCATGACCCATCACTGAAAACAAATATGGAAGCAATGTGCAAAGGCCAAAAGTGTATGTGTGTGTGTGTGTGTATTTATGAAATACCTCATAATTCACAGATTGTTCAGATAACTCAAATCAAAATACAGATTGTTAATATTGCAAATGCCATATGCTATATGTACATTTAAAGGAACTTAACAGGGAACTGCTGGAGAGCCTAGAAGCCAACTCCACACTGTAAGCTTAATTTAAGCCACTATTTATTTCATGTACACTTACATGCCATTAGTCAAAGCAAATCCTAAATAACAAGCATAAAGTCAAGGAACAAAGACATTAATTTTACACACCAAGAAGTCACAGCAATGATGTGCATGTGTAATCATATTACAGGGGGAAAAAGTGTTGGAAAAAAGGGTATACTGTCACCCTGTTTATTTAATTTACAGGCAGAGTACATCATGCGAAATGCCAGGCTGGATGAATCACAACCTGGAACCAAGATTGCCAGGAGAAATATCAATAACCTTAGATATGCAGATGACACCACCCTTATGGCAGAAAGCAAAGAGGAACTGAAGAGCCACTTGATGAAAGAGAAAGAGGACAGTGAAAAAATTGGCTTAAAACTCAACATTCATAAAACTAAGATCATGGCATCTGGCCCCATTACTTCATGGCAAATAGATGGGGAAACACTGGAAACAGTGAGAGACTTTATTTTTGGGGGGCTCCAAAATCACTGCAGATGGTGACTGCAGCCATGAAATTAAAAGACACTTGCTCCTTGGAAGAAAAGCTATGACCAACCTAGACAGCATATTAAAAAGCAGAGACATTATTTTACCGACAAAGGTCAATCTAGTCAAAGCTATGGTTTTTCCAGCAGTCATGTATGGATGTGAGAGTTGGACTACAAAGAAAGCTGAGCACTGAAGAATTAATGCTTTTGAACTATGGTGTTGGAGAAGACTCTCAAGAGTCCCTTGGACTGCAAGGAGATCCAACCAGTCCATCCTAAAAAATCAGTCCTGAATATTCATTGGAAGGACTGATGCTGAAGCTGAAACTCCAATAATTTGACCAACTGATATGAAGAACCGACTCATTGGAAAAGACCCTGATGCTGGGAAAGGTTGAAGGCAGAAGGGGATGACAGAGGATGAGATGGTTGGATGGCATCACCAACTGGATGGACATGAGTTTGAGCAAGCTCCGGGAGTTGGTGATGGACAGGGAAGCCTGGTGTGCTGCAGTCCATGGGGTCACAAAGACGTGGACACAACTGAGCGACTGAACTGAAAGTGTTGGAACCAACAGTTCAGTCTAACACACTTGATATTTTCTGATTTTAATTTTTTGAAAACCTTTATGATTGTGTTATGCTATCACCATAACATTATTTTGTGGGAGTATTATGTATATATTCCCAAATCAAGCCAATGGTCCTTTATATGTTTTGAGAATATCTTCTCTCACATCTCCTAAACTGGTTTATCTTCACTTTTTTCTAATACTTGGAGGACCAAAAAAAAAAAAAAATTCATTTTAGAGTAATTGACTTTATCATTTTAATATGGATGCTTTTCTTTTTTTAAAGTTCTTGAAGATGGTGGAGGAAGAGGACAGGGAGACCACTTTCTCCCCCACAAATTCATTGAAAGTTCATTTGAACACTGAGCAAATTCCACAAAACAAGTTCTTAACACTGGTGGGGGAGACCAGGCACCCAGAAAGGCAGCCTATTGTCTTCAAAAGGAGGTAGGACAAAATATAAAAGATTAAAAGAGAGACAAAAGAGTTAGGGATGGACACCCATCCCAGGGAGGGAGTAGTGAAAGAGGAGAAGTTTCCAAACACCAGGAAACCCTCTCACCTGCGGGTCTGTGGGGAGTTTTGGAATCTCAGAGGGCAACATAACTGGGAGGAAAAAATAAATAAATAAAACCCACAGATTACGCACCTAACCACAACTCCCAGTGGAGAAGTAGCCCAGCTGCTCACATCTGCCACCAGCAAGAGGGGGCTGGACAGGGAGGTGCAGGCTGCACTGCTTAGGGTAAGGACCGGGCCTGAATGCCCTGAGGACAATCTGAGGGAGCTAACAGGAGATAGCAACCCAAACCATGGGATAGCCAGAGAGGAAAAAAAGAGAGAGAGAGAGAGAGCCCTTTCCCGTGAAAAGCTCTAACCTAAGGCACTGCCAGGCCTGCTCACAGAAAAAAGGACTGAGCAAATACCAGAGGAGAGCTAGCTGGCTGTGGACGGCCCATCCCCCACCGGAGGCAGAGAGGCAGGCAGGCGACAGTCAGAGCCGGAAAGGGGCAATCTCGGCCCCAGAGATGGCATCCTCCACCAAACTGCAAGCAGACCCCCAGTTGCTAACCAAGTCTTCCTGGGATCCTGGACAGTTGACATCAGCCAGGAGGGTTGCAGCCAGAGATCAGTTCCCCAGAGACAGCTCTCCTGCTGCGCCAAGCGGGGAAACTGAGTGGCTGGGACGGGGGAAGTGATAAGACACACCGCCCCACCTGGGGAGAGTGTGCTCGCCAAGCACCTGGTCGCCTGAGCTACTCAGACCTGGGAAGGGCACAAAACACAGGTCCAACCAAGTCTGTGCCTTTGTGGAGGACCCGAGAACCTGAACCTGAGCGGCTTAGACCTGGAAAGTGCATGCAACCCAGGGCCCACTTTAGACAGATCCCCTGCAAAGCAACCTGGAGCCTGAGCAGTGTTGACGGGGAAAGCACACACGCCGTGAGCAGGGGCAAACCCAATGCGGCTGAAACACTGCGAGCACTCCCCACACACGCCAGTGATATCTGTTTGCAGTGTTCCTCCCTCTTTATTTTTTTGGGCTTCAACATCACTGCAGATGGTGACTGCAGCCATGAAATTAAAAGATGCTTACTCCTTGGAAGGAAAGTTATGACCAACCTAGATAGCATATTCAAAAGCAGAGACATTACTTTGCCAACAAAGGTTCGTCTAGTCAAGGCTATGGTTTTTCCAGTGGTCATGTATGGATGTGAGAGTTGGACTGTGAAGAAGGCTAAGCGCCGAAGAATTGATGCTTTTGAACTGTGATGTTGGAGAAGACTCTTGAGAGTCCCTTGGACTGCAAGGAGATCCAACCAGTTCATTCTGAAGGAGATCAGCCCTGGGATTTCTTTGGAAGGAATGATGCTAAAGCTGAAACTCCAGTACTTTGGCCACCTCATGCAAAACTGAACAAGTGAGCCTAAATAAGTGACCACCTCTGCCCCCTTGTGTCAGGGCAGAAATTAGACACTGAAGAGACTTGCAAACAGAAGAAGCCAAAATAAACAAAGGGAACCGCTTTGGAAGTGACAGGTGCAACAGATTAAAACCCTATAGTTAGCACTGCAGAGAAGGCAATGGCACCGCATTCCAGTACTCTTGCCTGGAAAATCCCATGGACGGAGGGGCCTGGAAGGCTGCAGTCCATGGGGTTGCTGACGGTTGGACACGACTGAGCGACTTCACTTTCACTTTTCACTTTCATGCATTGGAGAAGGAAATGGCAACCCACTCCAGTGTTCTTGCCTGGAGAATCCCAGGGACAGGGGAGCCTGGTGGGCTGACGTCTATGGGGTCGCACAGAGTCGGACACGACTGAAGTGACTTAGTAGTAGTTAGCACTGACTACGTTGGAAGGGGCCTATAGACCTCGAGAAGAAGTATAAGCTGGAACAAGGAACTATCTGAAACTGAACTGACCTCAAACTGCCCGCAACAGCTCCAGAGAAATCCTAGATATATTTTATTATTATCATATTTTAATTTTTTTAAAGTTTTTAAATTTTAAGACCCTTATTATTCTTTTCATTTTCATTTTTATAACCTACTATTACCTTGCAAAAAAAGACCCTATTTTTAAAACGAATTTCATATATTTTTTAATAATTTTTGTGATTTTGTTTTTTTTTTTTTAATATTGTATTTTTGAGAGTCTAACCGCTACTCTAGATTTTTAATCTTTACTTTTTGGGATTTGTTATCAATTTTGTACCTTTAAGAATCTGATCTTCAGTACCCATTTTAACTTAGGAGTGTGATTACTGGCTTGATTGCCCTCTCTCCCTTTGACTCTCCTTTTTCTCCCCCAGGTAACCTCTATCTCCTCCCTCCCTCTTCTCTTCTATACCCAACTCTGTGAATCTCTGTGGGTGTTCCGGGCTGTGGCGAACACTTAGGGAATTGATTACTGCCTAGATCTCTCTCTCTCCTTTTGATTCCCCCTTTTCTCCTCCTGCTCACCTCTATCTCCTTCCTCCCTCTTCTCTTCTATGTGTAACTCCATGAGCCTCTCTGAGGGATCCAGATTGTGGAGAGCACATAGGGAATTGATTACTGGCTAGATTGCTCTCTCCCCTTTTGATTCCCCCTCTTCTCCTCCTGGTCACCTCTATCTCCCTCCTCCCTCTTCTCCATGTAACTCTGTGAACTTCTCTGGGTGTCCCTCACTGTGGAGAATCTTTTCTCCATTAACTTAGATGTTTTATCATCAGTGTGGTATGGATGGAGAAATCTTGAGGCTACTGTAAGAATAAGACTGAAAACCAGAGGCAGGAGATTTAAATCCAAAACTTGAGAACACCAGAAAGCTCCTGACTCCAGAGAACATTAATTGACAAGAGCTCATCCAAAAACCTCCATACAAACACCTAAACCAAGCTCCACCCAAGAGCCAACAAGTTCCAGAGCAAGACATACCATGCTAATTCTCCAGCAATGCGGGAACATAGCCCTGAGCATTAATATACAGGCTGTCCAAAGTCACAACAAACCTACAGACACCTCAAAATTCACTACTGGACACTTCATTGCACTCCAGAAAGAAGAGATCCAGCTCCACCCACCAGAACACTGACACAAGATTCCTGAACCAGGAAACCTTGACAAGCCACTCGTCCACCCCCACCCACAGGGAGGAACCGCCACAATAAAGAGGAACCACAAACTTCAAGCATACAGAAAGGCCACCCCAAACACAGGAATCTAAACAAGATGAAAAGGTAGAGAAATATTCAGCAGGTAAAGGAACATGATAAATGCCCACCAAACCAAACAAAAGAGGAGGAGATAGGGAGACTACCTGAAAAAGAATTCAGAATAATAATAGTAAAAATGATCCAAAATCTTGAAAACACAATGGAGTTACAAATAAATAGCCTGGATACAGGGATTGAGATGATGCAAGAAATGTTTTGGAAGGAATGATGCTAAAGCTGAAACTCCAGTACTTTGGCCACCTCATGTGAAGAGTTGACTCATTGGAAAAGACTCTGATGCTGGGAGGGATTGGGAGCAAGAGCAAGGGGACGACAGAGGATGAGATGGCTGGATTGCATCACTGACTCAATGGACATGAGTTTGAGTGAACTCTTGGAGTTGTTGATGGACAGGGAGGCCTGGCGTGCTGCAATTCATGGGGTCACAAAGAGTCGGACACGACTGAGTGACTGACCTGAACTGAATTGAAGAAATGTTTAACAAGGACCTAGAAGAAATAAAAAAGAGTCAATCAATAATGGGTAATGCAATAACTGAGATCAAAAACACTCTGGAGGGAACCAACAGTAGAATAAGGCAGAAGATTGGATAAGTGAGGTGGAAGATAGAATGGTGGAAATAAATGAAGCAGAGAGGAAAAAAGAATTAAAAGAAATGAGGACAACCACAGAGACCTCTGGGACAATGTCAAACACTCCAACATTTGAATCACAGGAGTCCCAGAAAAAGAATACAAAAAGAAAGGCCATGAGAAAATACTTAAGGACATAATAGTTGAAAACTTCCCTAAAATGGGGAAGAAAATAGCCACCCAAGTCCAAGAAACCCAGAGACTCCCAAACAGGATAAACCCAAGGCAAAACACCCCAAGACACATATTAATCAAATAATGAAGATCAAACACAAAGAACAAATATTAAAAGCAGCAAGGGAAAAACAACAAATAACACACAAGGAGATTCCCATAAGGATAACAGCTGATCTTTTAATAGAAACTCTTCAGGCCAGGAGGGAATGGCAGGACATACTTAAAGTGATGAAAGAGAAAAACCTACAACCCAGATTACTGTACCCAGCAAGGATATCATTCAAATGTGAAGAAGAAATCAAAAGCTTTACAGACAAGCAAAAGCTCAGAGAATTCAGCACCACCAAACAAGCTCTTCAACAAATGCTAAAGGATCTTCTCTAGACAGGAAACACAGAAAAGGTTTATAAACTCCAACCCCAAACAACAAAGTAAATGGCAATGGGATCATGCTGCTGCTGCTGCTGCTAAGTCACTTCAGTCGTGTCCGACTCTGTGCGACTTCATAGACGGCAGCCCACCAAGCTTCCCCATCCCTGGGATTCTCCAGGCAAGAACACTGGAGTGGGTTGCCATTTCCTTCTCCAATGCATGAAAGTAAAAACTGACAGTGAAGTCGCTCAGTCGTGTCCGACTCTAGCAACCCCATGGACTGTAGCCCACCAGGCTTCTCCATCCATGGGATTTTCCAAGCAAAAGTACTGGAGTGGGGTGCCATTGCCTTCTCCAAATGGGATCATACTTATCAATAATTATCTTAAATGTAAATGGGTTGAATGCCCCAACCAAATGACAAAGACTGGCTGAATGGATACATAAATAAGACCCCTATAGATGCTGTATGCGAGAGACCCATCTCAAAACAAGGGACACATACAGACTGAAAGTGAAGGGCTGGAAAAAGATATTTCATGCAAATGGAAACCAAAAGAAAGCAGGAGTAGCAATATTCATATCAGATAAAATAAACTTAGAAATAAAGGCTGTGAAAAGAGACAAAGAAGAACACTACATAATGATCAAAGGGTCAATCCAAGAAGAAGATACAACAATAAATATATATGCACCCAACATAGGAGCACTGTAATATGTAAGGCGAATGCTAACAAGTATGAAAGGGGAAATTAACAGTAACACAGTAATATTAGGAAACTTTAATACCCACTCACACCTATGGATAGATCAACTAAACAGAAAATTAGCAAGGAAACACAAACTTTAAATGATACAATGGACCAGCTAGACCTAATTGACATCTATAGGACATTTCACCCAAAACAATAAATTTCACCTTTTTCTCAAGTGCACATGGAAACTTCTCTAGGATAGATCACATCCTCTGCCATAAATCTAGCCTTGGTAAATTCAAAAAAAATTGAAATAATTTCAAGCATCTTTTCTGATCACAATGCAGTAAGATTAGATGTCCACTACAGGGGAAAAAAATATTAAAAATACAAACATATGGAGGCTAAACAACACACTTCTGAATAACCAACAAGTCACAGCAGAAATCAAAATATGCATAGAAACAAATTAAAATGAAAACACAGCAACCCAAAACCTAAGGGACACAGTAAAAGCAGTGCTAAGGGAAGGGTTCATAGCAATACAAGCTTACCTCAAGAAACAAGAGAAAAGTCAAATAAATAACTTACCTCTATACCTAAAGCAACTAGAAGAGGAACAAATGAAGAACCCCAGGGTTAGTAGAAGGAAAGAAATAATAAAAATTAGGGCAGAAATAAATGAAAAAGAATCAAAGGAGACCGTACCAAAAATCAACAAAGCTAAAAGCTGGTTCTCTGAGAAGATAAATAAAATAGACAAACTATTAGCCAGACTCATCAAGAAAAAAAGGGAAAAGAATCAAATCAACAGAATTAGAAATGAAAGTACAGAAATCACAACAGACAACACAGAAATACAAAGGACCATAAGAGACTACTATCAGCAACTATATGCCAATAAAATGGACAACTTGGAAGAAATGGACAAATTCTTAGAAAAGTATAACTTTCCAAAAGTGAACCAGGAACAAATAGAAAATCTTAACAGACCCATCACAAGCATGGAAATTGAAACTGTAATCAGAAATCTTCCAGCAAACAAAAGCCCAGGACCAGATGGCTTCACAGCTGAATTCTACCAAAAATTTAAAGAAGAGTTAACACCTATCCTACTCAAAATCTTCCAGAAAATTGCAGAGGGAGGTAAACTTCCAAACTCATTCTATGAGGCTACCATCACCCTAATACCAAAACCAGACAAAGATACCACACAAAAAAAGGAAAACTACAGGCCAATATCACTGATGAACATAGATACAAAAATCCTTAACAAAATTCTAGCAAACAGAATCCAACAACATATTAAAAAGATCATACATTATAACCAAGGCTTTATCCCTGGGATATCCCTGGGCTTTATCCCAGGGATGCAAGGATTCTTTAATATCCACAAATCAATCAATGTGATACACCACATTAACAAATTGAAAGATAAAAACCATATGATTATCTCAATAGATGCAGAGAAAGCCTTTGACAAAATTCAACATCCATTTATGATAAAAGCACTCCAGAAAGCAGGAATAGAAGGAACATACCTCAACATAATAAAAGCCATATATGACAAACCCACAGCAAACATTATCCTCAATGGTGAAAAATTGAAAGCATTTCCCCTAAAGTCAGGAACAAGACAAGGGTGCCCAGTCTCACCACTACTATTCAACATAGTTTTGGAAGTTATGGCCACAGCAATCAGAGCAGAAAAAGAAATAAAAGGAATCCAGATTGGAAAAGAAGAAGCAAAAGTCTTACTGTTTGCAGATGACATGATCCTCTACATAGAAAACCCTAAAGACTCCACCAGAAAATTACTAGAGCTAATCAATGAATATAGTAAAGTTGCAGGATATAAAATTAACACACAGAACTCCCTTGTATTACTATACACTAACAATGAGAAAACAGAAAGAGAAATTAAGGAAGCAATTCCATTCACAATTATAACGAAAAGAATAAAATACTTAGGAACAGACCTACCTAAAGAAACAAAAGACCTGTATATAGAAACTATAAAACACTGATGAAAGAAATCAAAGATGACACAAATAGATGGAGAAATATACCATGTTCATGGATCAAAAGAATCAATATAGTAAAAATGATTACCCAAAGCAATCTATAGATTCAATGCAGTCCCTATCAAGATACCAATGGTATTTTTCAAAGAACTAGAACAAATAATTTCACAATTTTTATGGAAATACAAAAAACCTTGAATAGCCAAAGCAATCTTGAGAAACAAGACTGGAACTGGAGGAATCAACCTGCCTGACTTCAGGCTATACTGCAAAGCTACAGTCATCAGGACAGTATGGTACTGGCACACAGACAGAAAAATAGATCAATGGAACAAAATAGAAAGCCCAGAGATAAATCCACACACCTATGGACACCTTATCTTTGACAAAGGAGGCAAGAATATACAATGGAAAAAAGACAATCTCTTTAACAAGTGGTGCTGGGAAAACTGGTCAACCACTTGTAAAAGAATGAAACTAGAACACTTTCTAACACCACACACAAAAATAAACTCAAAACAGATTAAAGATCTAAATGTAAGACCAGAAACTATGAAACTCCTAGAGGAAAACACAGGCAAAACACTCTCTGACATAAACCATAGCAGGATCCTCTATGATCCACCTCTCAAAGTAATGGAAATAAAAGCAAAAATAAATGAATGGGACCTAATTAAACTGAAAAACTTTTGCACAACGAAGGAAACTATAAGCAAGGTGAAAAGACAGCCTTCAGAATGGGAGAAAATAATAGCAAATGAAGCAACTGACAAAGAATTAATCTCAAAAATATACAAGCAGCTCCTGCAGCTCAATTCCAGAAAAATAAGTGACTCAATCAAAAAATGGGCCAAAGAACTAAACAGATATTTCTCCAAAGAAGACATACAGATGACTAACAAACACATGAAAAGATGCTCAACATCACTCATTATCAGAAAAATGCAAATAAAACCCACAATGAGGTACCATCTCACACCAGTCAGAATGGCTGCAAGCAAAAACTCTACAAACAATAAATGCTGGAGAGGGTGCAGAGAAAAGGGAACCCTCTTACACTGTTGGTGGGAATGCAAACTAGTATACAGCCACTATGGAGAACAGTGTGGTTATTCCTTAAAAAACTGGAAATAGAACTGCCATACAACCCAGCAATCCCACTGTGGGGCATACACACTGAGGAAACCAGAATTGAAAGAGACACATGTACCCCAATGTTCATCGCAGCACTGTTTACAACAGCCAGGACATGGAAGCAACCTAGATGTCCATCAGCAGATGAATGGATAAGAAAGCTGTGGTACATATACACAATGGAATGCTACTCAGCCATTAAAAAGAATACATTTGAATCAGTTCTAAAGAGGTGGATGAAACTGGAGCCTATTATACAGAGTGAAGTAAGCCAGAAAGATAAACACCAATACAGTACACTAATGCATATATATGGAATTTAGAAAGATGGTAACGATAACCCTGTATGCAAGACAGCAAAAAAGACACAGATGTAAAGAACAGTCTTTTGGACTCTGTGGGAGAAGGCAAGGGTGGGATGATTTGAGAGGGTAGCATTGAATCGTGTTTATTATCATATGTGAAGCAGATTGCCAGTCCAGGTTCAATGCATCAGACATGGTGCTCAGGGCTGGTGCACTGGGATGACACTAGGGGATGGGATGGGGAGGGAGGTGGAAGGGGGGTTCTGGATGGGGAACACATGTGTACCTGTCGCTGATTCATGTCAATGTTTGGCAAAAAAGCACTACAATATTTTAAAGGAATTGGCCTCCAATTAAAATAAATTATTTTTTTTTTAAAAATAAAGAAATTCTTCACTACTTCAAAAATTAGAAAAATATTTTTCAATATTAATGTCCTCAAAATAGCATTTTTACCATTAACAAGTCAAACTTTAATATATCCGAGAATTTTGGAGGTAGAGGTAGTCCAAATTTTTTTTCAGTGTGGATTCCAATTGTACCAGCACTTTTGGTTGAAAAAAATCTGTATTTCTCCATCTATCTGTTATGCCATGTCTCTCATATCTTAAGTGTCTGTTTATACATGATTTTTTTTCTGGGATACTGGCTCTGTCCATTGTCCTACATGTCTGTCACTGAAGCATATCATTTTATTAAAAATTAACAATAATTTTTATATCTAGTTCAAAAAAGTCCATGTGCTTTTGGGAATGGGGCAAGTTACAATGTCCCAAGATTCACTGTTCTTACTGTGATCATCTGTTTTTCTTGAAACTAAATTATAATAATTTATCTATAAATATATTTGGAATGTCTTATGTACAATCATATCATTAGTGAATACTGATAATTTTGTTTCTTGTCTTCCATTCCTTCTGATTTATTTTGCTTTTCTAAAGACATCCCATACAATGTTTAATAGACATAATGAAAGAAAGATTTCTGTCCTTATTGCCAATTCAAAGCAAAAACTTTTCATTTTGCTATTAAGTATAATGTTGCTATAGTTTTTTTTTTTTAATTGGAGTATAGTTGCTTTAAAATGTTGTGTTGTCCAATACAATATACTAACGCATATATATGGAATTTAGAAAGATAGTAACAATAACCCTGTGTACGAGACAGCAAAAGAGACACTGATGTATAGAACAGTCTTATGGACTCTGTGGGAGAGGGAGAGGGTGGGAAGATTTGGGAGAATGGCATTGAAACATGTAAAATATCATGTATGACATGGACGAGTTGCCAGTCCAGGTTCAATGCACGATACTGGATGCTTGGGGCTGGTGCACTGGGACAACCCAGAGGGATGGTATGGGGAGGGAGGAGGGAGGAGGGTTCAGGATGGGGAACACATATATACCTGTGGTGGATTCATTTTGATGTTTGGCAAAACTAATACAATTATGTAAAGTTTAAAAATAAAATAAAATTTAAAAAAAATAAATAAATAAAAAAATAAGAGAAAAAAAAAATAAAATGTGTTGTCTTCTGCTGTACAGCAAAGTGAATTAGTCATATGTATACACGTATCCCCTCTTCTTTGGATTTCCTTCCCTTTTAAGTCTAACCTCTATCAAATTAAGAAATTTTGCTTTTTTTCCCTCAGGTTACTAACATTTCTATCTTTTATGAATATTGAATTTGTCTGCATGTATTGACATGAAAATATAATTATTATTCTTTAAATTCTTAATGTAGTAAATTACACTAATTGATTTTACAACATTAAACCAAATTTTGATTTCTTAGATAAATTCAACATGTGATTTCTTATTCTTTTATGTTTTCTGTAGCATATTTTGACACTACTTCATGCCAGTCAGAATGACCATCATTAAAAAGTCTATAAATACTAAATGTTGGAAAGGATGTTCAGAAAAGCGAACCTTCATACACTATTGGTAGGACAGTAAACTGGTGCAACCTCAATGGAAAACAGTATGGAGGCTCCTCAAAAAACTAAAAATAGAACTATCATATGATTCATCAGTTCCACTCCTGGGTATATATTTGAAAACAAAAACATTAATTTGAAAAGATACATGCTCCCCAATGTTAATAGCAGTACTATTTACAACAGGCTAGATATGGAAGCAACCCAAATATCTTATCAATGAATGAATAAGAAGATGTGTATTTACAATGAATATTACTCAGTCATAAAACAGAATTAAATTCTGCTACATGCAGCAACATTGATGGACTTAGGGAATATTGTACTTAGTGAAATAAATTAGACAAAAACAAATACTGTATGATATCACCTACATGTGGAGCCTAAAAATAATACAAATGGACATATATGCAAAACAGAAACAGACCCACAGATATAGAAATCAAACTAGTGGTTACAAAAGGGGAGAAGTAAGGGAAAGGGGCAAATTAAGGGTATGAGATTAAGAGATACAAAATACTATGTATAAAATAGATAAGCAAGAATGATCTTTCTAATAGCATAGGAAATTATACTTGATATAATAACTTGGAATGGAATATAGTTTGTAAAAATACTGAATCACTGTGCTGAACATCTGAAATTAATATAATAATGTAAATAAACTAAACTCCAATTAAAAAAGAAGAGCAAATTATATGCAATGTAAAAGAAAAAAAAAACTGGGTGGAAACAACTGAAACAGAAAATAAACAAAATACCAAGACAATCAATAAAGTTTGATTTTCTGAAAAGATTAATCAAGTTGAATAGTCAGAAAAATAGAGGAAATAAAATTTAGCATCAGAAATAAAAATACTAAAATGATAATAAGGACATATTATGAACAATTTTAAAATGTAGATAAATATGATATAGTATTCAGCAAATCATGACTTTCAAAAACATTATGTTAAATTTTAAAAGCCAGGAATGGAAGACTGATTCCCAAATAATTCCATTTATATGGATTCCAAGAACAGATAAAAGTCATTAAATAGTGACAGATACAGAAATCATGGTGGGGGAAGGGAGAAATGATTGAAAAGGTGCATGAGAGAAATTTCTGGTGTGCTGCATATGGTCTATAATATGATTTTCTTTGGTATTTACGGAAGTTTATACAATTGTTAAAACCAAGCATTTGTGACCTGCATACTGTATACCATGTGAACCATACCTCAATTTAGAAAAATCTTTACAAATTCAACTTCCTTACTTACATCCTGTGTTTAGAAAAGAGGTTGAACCCTATCAGTGCCTTACTTTTGACATTTTCATGATCTGATATTCTTCCTTTGCTTATTAGTTTTCTCCTCATCCCCTAGCCATATTTATATATCCTTCCAGACATGTTCTTTCCTCTCTATATGCCTTTCCCAAAGCTATTTGTGCTTTCTGGAATACTGTCCTCCTTGACCTATTCATTCTTCTGATTCCTCAAAGCTCAGTGCTAATCCCCTTTAAGTCTTGCCCATCTATTCCTGCCATGATTATTATTATTAAAATGATGAATAGTAACTATCATTTATGGAGCATTTTCCATGCTGTGCCTTGTGCTGTTTACACGTATAGTCATTTCTCATAGCAACCACATGTGGTGGGTAATATCATCCCTGTTTGTACTGTAAACCAAGGCTCAGAAACACTTTTCAAAGCATTGCACAACTAGAAAGAAGCAAAGCCAAGATTTTCAAACTAGTAAGACTGTGGTCTTGAACCCATTGTATCACATTTAGTCTTATGCCTTCTTGTGGTCAGCATGAGTAAGCACTTTAATATAGTGGGTTTTTGTTGTCACTGTCTCTTGAGAATAGAAACCAAGGCTGTCCTTTCTCTTTCTCCTCCTAAAATACTTAACATATTTGTAGTCACATAGACAATGAGGGAAATAGTTGCTGATTGATTGAAAATAAAGTTGTCTCCAAGTTTCCACAGCTAGATCTTTGCCTAAGTAAATAAAGGAAACACCCATAACAGTTATGGCTAAAATAATGGGAGTTCTGTTGACATATGACTAAATTATGGCCAATATTATCACTTGGCTGACATACTCTACATAGGTTATACGTGTTAATGATTAAAGCTAACCTCTTAAACATTAACATGAATACAGGAACATAGTTATTATCTGTACAAATATTTGGTATTCATTAGCACCATAATGAAAGCAAGGCTAAGTCATTTGGGTAAAGAGCTTTTAACACAAATTAAAGCTGAGAGTATTTTATTCCACTTCCTTGTATTTTGAAAAAACAACAGTGACATGTGGATTGTAATTTGAGTTGTCTCTTGTTAAATTAGTTGAGAGGAAGTTCTCTGTCATCCTTTGTTTCTTTAGGTAAAAGATAAATATTTTCTTTCTGAATATCTCAAGGAGTTCTTATTTTATTATCAGTGAATAATCATTATGCAAGCTTTCTCCACCCCTGATCTTCTGATCTTCTCAATATCACAGGGAACTATATTTATTTGTCTTTCTCTTGCCCTCTGTGGAGAAGGAAATGGCAACCCACTCCAGTATTCTTGCCTCCTGTGGACAGAGGAGCCTGGTGGGCTGCTGTCCATAGGGTCGCACAGAGTCAGACACAACTGAAGCGACTTACCATGCATGCATGCATTGGAGAAGGAAATGGCAACCCACTCCAGTATTCTTGCCTGGAGAATCCCAGGGACAGAGGAGCCTGATGGGCTGCTGTCTATGGGGTCATGCAGAGTCGGACATGACTGAAGCAACAGAAGCAGCAGCTTACCCTCTAACTGCCAAGTAGGCATAGCCTTTGGTAAGTATAACAAAAGACTGGAAGGCAGGTACAGAATAAAATCCAGGCTATTTCTGTCTTTCATCTCTCTCTACTCCTGGTGCTATCCTTGGCAGGGGTCACATACCCTGCTGACTCCAACTTTCATTACACAGCCTTCCACCTGTCCCTATGATTCTAACTTCCATAGGAAGACCCAGCTTCTGGATTCTGGTCATACCACCCCTTTTTATCTTGTCCTTCCATCTTTGGAGTGGCAGAACTGTCTTGCTGCTCTTAACTCTAGATTGCTTCACCTTCTGCTTTTTGGTGTCTCAGCTCACCTCTCTATTAAAAAAATATATAGACAACCAGGTTCCAGTAATTGTTCCCTGGATTTAATTAATCCCCCCTTTTTGAAAGACCTGGAGAGGTGTGTTTTCTTATTTGGATCTTGACTGGTATATGTAATAACCATTCTCTTCTAAACCAATCAGTTAATATGTTGTAGTAATATACTTCCAAAAAATTTCAAAAGCAATAGGAATAAAACTTCTCAGAAAACAAGTAAATGATTTACGAAAATGCTTTTATTTTCTGTTTTGCTCGTTCAAGACTTGATGACAGCAATTAGTATCACTACGGAAGTCTCAGTGTCCCTACTCTTGTTGATAATATAAAACTAAAACTCACATGGATGAGCATGATAACATTGATTTCTCTGTTTGGGTCTGTGTTTCCTTCTTATTTGAATTTTTGGATATATTTGTCAGGGACTGGTATGTTTAACACAAAATATTACCCATTAATTAGTAACCAGTAGAAGTCTTTCATTAAATAAAATGAAATAGACTAGAGATGGCAATCAAAATCGTGCTCTAAAAGAGAAGTAGCCACACTTTTGAACGATGAGTTAGCCCAAAGGCAACACCTTTCTTCCTATGGATTTATTAATAAATTAGCAAGTTCTATTAGCTCATCTAATTTTTTTACATCACAAACATATATTAACAAAATAACATCTCATTGCTGTCGAGATAAATTAGAGCACATTTTGTAAACCAATTGAAATTCACGACTCATCAGGTCTACCATAAGACAAGCCCTTGACAAAGACATCTGGAGCTTCACTGAGTGATGCTGTTGACTGTGCCATATATATGTGACACACGTATCTGTGACAATTCTGAGAAACCCAGACTTGAAGCTTCCTGTCTCAGCAATGGCAAACTAAGAAGTGTCCTTTGTTTCTACTATTCTGGTATGAATAGAAGGGAGGGGCCCTACAAACGCCAGCACCTCCTTTGATAACCTGCCTCTTGTGTAGCAGTGCTGCTAACCCAACAGGAAATTGCTGCTGCTGCTGCGTCGCTTCAGTCGTGTCCGACTCTGTGCGGCCCCACAGACGGCAGCCCACCAGGCTTCCCATCCCTGGGATCCTCCAGGCAAGAACACTGGAGTGGGTTGCCATTTCCTCCTCCAATGCATGAAAGTGAAACGTGAAAGTGAAGTCAGTCAGTCGTGTCCGACTCTAACAACCCCATGGGCTGCAGCCTACCAAGCTCCTCCATCCATGGGATTTTCTAGGCAAAAGTACTAGAGTGGGGTGCCGTTGCCTTCTCCCAAAAGGAAATTAAATGTCTTCAAATGTGTCAGTGGAAGAGAGGCCTGAACCACTGCTGCTCTTCTTTACTTGAATAACTCCATCAATTGCCTCTCTGGTTAAGAACAACAACAACAAATATGCTAACACAGATATAAGTGATGATTTGGAAAGAGGATTTAATGTCACTTAGGTAATGTGTGATCCTGGAAAACATATCATCCTTTGGATCTCAGCTAACTCTTCTATAAAGCAAAACATCTATAGCAGCTGATCTCCAATCCTTTTTACCTCTAATATTCCTTTTTCTGGAATCTCCTTTCACCTTTGTTTGACTAACTAGACACGTGCAAAGGAAAATGGGAAACAGGACTTTCAAAGAGCTGTGATGTGGAAAAATAAAATTATTATGCATATTATTAATATATGGAAATCAGAACTAATAATAGCGGAAACTCTACAGGAAAAAAAAAAAAGTTAAACCATGTACACACACACACAAACACACACACACTATTAGGAAGTAAGACAGAGTAGGGTGAAAGTTAAAGTTGGGTACCTCAAATAGAACAGAAGCAGAGAGGAACGCACCAAAGAGAGAACGATGCAGCAAGAAGCAGCTAACTAGGCAAATCATTTTCTTGTGCTCTCCCTTAAATACAAAGAGTAGTAAAGCTACCCACTTCATATTCACATTCAGTCTTCTGAGACAATTACAAACAAATGTACACAAGATAATGATCATTTAAAACAAAACAGTGGCCCAAACATGTGGCAAAACTCCTTCTATTTAAAAAGCACATGTCCTCAGCTAGGGAGGATTTCTTTTCTTTTCAGCCTGGCAGAAAGGAATTGCTTGAGCATCTGACAGTCAATCTCTGAAATATTTCCAATCTCTCCTTCTTTCATTTTTCATTTTATCTCATTCCCATGTAACTGAAAGTTAACCAGGAGGAAAATCCAATCTCTTATGTAGTTTCATTTTAAAACAGAAAACAGTTTATCAAGTTGAGTAGGTTCCTTTGAGCATTTTTACTCTACGAACAATTTATTCCTGAAGAGTAATTGAGAAGTAGCTTGGGTGGAAGAATATTACACAATAAAGACATACCTCTGTATTTGGAGAGGAATGCACTTTGCAATAGTGAAGAAAAATCTAGTTGCTCCGTCCTGTGGTCAATGCACACACTACAAGGAGTGTTATGGAAAAACCAAACAGCTTTCAAATTTTCCAACAGCAGCTGACTGTTTAACCAGGAATGTCTTTTGTGTTCCTCAGGACTGGTTGCCACAGAGTTTTGGGGGTTTTATCTTCTTATCATAGGATGATGCATAATTACCAGTTCTTTTGTACAAAGAGAACATAAGATTTTTAAAATAATGTGGAATTCCAAATCCAGTGGTGAAATGTGCTTCTCACAGCATGTGACCACAGAGATCACGCTCCTCTATCCCTGGGATTTCCAAGAATACTGCAGTGGGTTGCCGTTTCCTCCCCTAAGGGATCTTCCCAACCTAGGGATCAAACCCACGTCTCCTACGTCTCCTGTACTGGCAGGTGGATTCTGTACCACTAGAACCCAACAACTGGGAAGTCTCAAAGACTGTAGGAACATTATATTAATTTGTTATTCCCTCTTAAACATCCCCCATCTCTTGACTAATCTGTCAACCCTGAATATAGTAGAGGAAGTATCTAATCCTTTAGAATCTGTTCCAGAAATTTTGTAGTAGATAATCCTACACATTAGGGACTGCCATTCCTAGACACTAATATATATATACATGATATACCAAAAAAGGCAATAATAATAATAATGGCTGCCATAATATCTAATACTTATTTGAGGACTTTACATCCATTATCTAATTAAATTTTCATGATTTTCTAAAGCAGGTACTGTTATGGTACACATTTTATAAATAAGGAAGGCAAGACTTGGAGAAGTTAGGTTATTGTTGCTTAGTTGCTCCGTCGTCTCTGACTCTGCAATGCCATGGACTGTAGCCTGCCAGGTTCCACTGTCCATGAGATTTCCCAGGCAAGAATACTGGAATGGGTTGCCATTTCCTCTTCCAGGGGATCTTCCAGACCCAGGGATCAAACCTACATCTCCTGAACTGTAGGTGGATTCTTTACCCCTGAGCCACTTGGTAGCCTAGAGAAGTTATATCAAACAGTTAACAGGCATGGTTCATTCCTTTCAGGTCTTATCCACTGTAATACTACATATTTTATCAATTATATTATATTGAAATTTTTAAATGTTTAATGTTGTCTCTCAGAAGAAAAGTTTGTGAGACTCTAGAACAAATTATTGATTATTTTTAGAATGGCTTCCAAAAGATTCTGTAGGTGTTTAGATAAAATAATGCAGTATTTCCATTTATATTTTTTTCAGTATATGCAATAAGTATTTAGATTTTGTTTTAAAAGAGTTTTCAAGTTGTGTCTGGTATGTATGCATAGAGATATTCATCACTTATATAATGAATATATTCATGACTTAGTCACAACCTGGTTTATAATTCAACTGAGGGATAACAGCTACCACAGTCATTGCTTTTTAAACAGCTTTATTAATAAATAATTCGCATATTACAAAATTCACTTACTTAAAGTGAACAATGCAACATTTTCAGTATATTCAAGGCTTGTGCAATGATCATCTCAATCTATTATAAAATAGATTAAAAATAAAAGATTTTGACCTCCCTAAAAATAAAAAATCCCATGCCCATTAACAATAAATATCCATTCCTCTCTAAAACCCCAACTCCACATGCCCCAACAAACCACTAATTTATTTTATATATCTATAAATATTCCTATCCTAGACATTTCATGTAAATGTAAGTATATACGCCATCATCTTTTGTGACTTTTTTTCACTGAGAACATTCAGTTCAGTTTCTCAGTCGTGTCTGACCCTTTGCAACCCCACGGACTGCAGCATGCCAGGCTTCCCTGTCCTTCACCAACTCCCAGAGCCTGCTCAAACTCATATCCATCGAGTCGGTCATGCCATTCAACCATCTCACCCTCTGGCATCCCCTTTTCCTCCTATCTTCAATCTTTCCCAGCATCAGGGTCTTTTCCAAGGGGTCAGTCCTTTGCATCAGGTGGCCTAAGTACTGCAGTTTCAGCTTGAGCATCAGTCCTTCCAATGAATATTCAGGACTGATTTCCTTTAGGATTGGCTGGTTTGATCTCCTTGCAATCCAAGGGACTCTCAAGAGTCTTCAACACCACAGTTTAAAAGCATCAGTTCTTTGGTGGTCAGCTTTCTTTATAGTTCAACTGTCACATCCATACATGACCACTGGAAAAACCATAGCTTTCACTAGACGGACCTTTGTCAGCAAAGTAATGTCTCTGCTTTTTAATATGCTGTCTAGGTTGGTCATAGTTTTAGACGCTTCCAAGGGGCAAGTGTCTTCTAATTTCATGGCTGCATATTGATATATACTGAGACTATACTGAGAACTTTAAAGATTTATCTATGTTGTAATGCATATTAGTTCTTAATTTCTTTTTATTGCAGAACATGTCATTGAATAGGTTTACATTATACTTATCCATTCATCACTTGATGAGTATTTGGGTTGTTTCTGCTTTTTGACTATTAAGAATTATGCTTCTATAAACATCATGTACAAATAAGACATGGGCTTTTATTTCTCTTGGGTATATATCTAGAAGCATAATTGCTGGACTATATGATATTTCTCTTTTCCACTTTGTGAGGGACTGTTGATTTCCACAGCAACTGCACCATTTTACATATTCACCAGAAATACAGGAGAGTTTCAAACTCTTTACATCCTTGCCAACAGTTGTCGTTATCTGTCTTTTTGATTGCAGCTATCCTAGTGGGTGTGAAGTAGTATCACAATATGGTTTTGATTTGTAATCCCCTAATAATTACTGATGGAGAAGGCAATGGCACCCCACTCAAGTACTTCTGCCTGGAAAATCCCATGGACAGAGGAGCCTGGTAGGCTACAGTCCATGGGGTCACTCAGAGTCGGACAGGACTGAGCGGCTTCACTTTCACTTTTCACTTTCATGCACTGGAGAAGGAAATGGCAACCCACTCCAGTGTTCTTGCCTGGAGAATCCTGAGGATGGCGGAGCCTGGTGGGCTGCTGTCTATGGGGTCGCACAGAGTCGGACACAACTGAAGCGACTTAGCAGCAGCAGCAGCAATAACTACTGATGTTGAGAATTTTTTCATATGCTTAGTAGCCCATTTAAGTTTTGTTTTTTTTTTTTTTTTTGGAGAAAAGTCTATTCAAATCCTTTGCCTATTAATTAAATTGCTATTTTTTTAATTGAGATAAAATTTATGTAACAAAATCAACCATTTAAAATTGTATAATTCAGCGGCATTTAGTACATTACATTCACAAATAGAGCACAACCATTATTTCTATTTAATTCCAAGAAAAATCAGGTGCTCAATATAAATCAGATTATTTGTATAGGTCAAGGCCTGAAGTATGCATAACACTCTTACTGGTCAGCATTCCATGAGCTCAGTTCCCAAGAACTGACCAAAGGCCAATAGTGTAAACAGGACCATTTTAGAGATATGCAAGGTTAGAGCAACTCAGGCATACTAGATTAACCATTTTCCACATAACTGGTACCCAGAATACATAAATAACTCTTAAAACTCAATAATAAGACAAATTAACCAGTAGAGAAAAGTCAAAAGTTTTAGACATCCACTAAAAAAGGTTATATAGATGACCAATAAGCATCTAGAAAATATTCTCAGTATCTTTACTCAGCGTGGGAATATAAATAAAGTCACCATGAGATACCACTAAGAAATGACTGAAATAGGATAAAACTTAAAAGTTTAACAATGTCAGGTATAGGCTTGAATGTAGTACAACTTAGATGTCTCATATATTGTTGGTGGGATTATAAAATGGTACAGCCACTTTGGAAAATAGTTAAACATACACTTACCATAGCATTCAGTAATCTCTCCTTTGGTGTTTACCCAAGAAAAGTGAAAATATATGACAACACAAAGACTTATACTCAATTGTTCATAACAACTTGATCATAACAGCCCCAAATTAAAACAATTAAAATGTCCAGCAGCAGGTGAATGGACTTATGAATTGTGGCATATTCTTACAGTGTAATATTACTTAGAAATTAAAAAGCATGAACTTTAGATTTCACACAATACTGATACACACAACAACATATACGAATCTCAAAAGCCTCATCCTAAGCAGAAGGAAAAGCCAGCTGTGACTGGCAATTTATAAAGTTCTACAATAGGGAGACTAGTCTGTAATGTTAAAGATAAGATTAGTGGTTGCCAAGAGCTCAGATGGAGAAGCAATAAGAGGGTAACAGGAAAGAAGGCCAGGTGTCTCCAAATGCAGGAAATAGGCTGCAAGTGTCTCTTAAAATTCTGTGTTGCTATGAGGACACCTGGTTCCACCTGAACTTTTCTCAAACCTTGAGCTCACCAATGTGTTTTTATGATGGAAATGTTTTTCTTAAGCTGTGTTAATGCAACTGTGTATTTGCTTTGGAATTTGCCTTTCTTCAAAATGGTTCCATGTAAGTAACTTTTTTTCCTTTTCTCAAACCTTGGGCTGATAATAGCTCAACAAACCAGTATTCATATCACTTGTTCTATGGCTGGGGGATGACACACCTCGTGCCATCCTATCTCAAAAATGCGAACTGTGGGACAGGGGCCTGGTGAAACTCCCTCAGCCTTGAGGTGTCTCCCTTATCTGATTAATAACTTTCTAACAGACAGAAAACAGCTTGCTAAAACTAGCAGGGGGACAATCTCCATCCCCCTTTTTATGTCTATGTCAGAAGCTTTCCCTGTCCCTTTTTCACTGAAATAAAACTCTGCTACACAAAAGCTCTTGAGTGATCAAGCCTGGTTCCTGGTCCCGAAGCTAAATCTTCCCTTTCAGAGATCACGAATCCCACACCATTCACCGTAAGCTATTAGCAAAGACCACTAAAGAATCTGGGGTAGTAAAGAAAATGTTCTATCTTTTTTTTTTTTTAATTTTATTTTATTTTTAAACTTTACATAATTGTATTAGTTTTGCCAAATATCAAAATGAATCCACCACAGGTATACAAATGTTCTATCTTTATTAGGGTTATCAGAACTCATCAAATAGAACCTTCAAAATGGTTGTTTTTTTTTTTTTAATTCTGCCTCACTGTTTTAAGATTTAGCTATATTTATGCAAATGGTTGTATTTTATTGTATGCAAATATACATATTGTATATATGTATACATATACAAATACCTCACAAAAGGAGATTTGTTAAAAAAAAAAAAAAAACCCAGAGCCACTGAATTAATACTTAAATGTGTTTCACCACTTGTCTTCCAGTTATGTGAATAAATAAATCTCCTTACTTTTAATCTAATTTGAATCGATTTTCTGCTACTTGCTTCCAAAAACATCTTTACTGATACATTTCAGCCATCATAAACAATATAGAGAACATATTCAGATAATCAAGTCAATTATTTTATATATAAAACTCATGCGTACCAATTAGATTATAAAAATAATTTGCACATATTTTTGCAGCTTCAACTACAATTACACTTTAATCTACATTATAACATATATTCAATCCCTAACCAAAAACACTGCCATTAAATGGAATTTAAACCAAATTAAAATAAAATTTTTAATTGTTAAATGGTGTATGTTGTTTGTTTTCTTCTGAAATATTAGATATTAAATTTTAAAATATATACAGATACAGATATATCATGAGTTTCATGATATCCTGATCCAAAATTATATAATATATATAAGATTTAAATATAAATATTCAAAATATTTTAAAAATTTACAATAGATATAAATGATTTTAGATAGATACTGATGTATAGATGGGTAGATATATATTTGGGATAAACTTTTCTCAATTTGAGAATATTGATTTATGCGGTGTTAGAGCATGGGCTTTAGGGCCTGTGAGCATCAGTAGTTGTGGTCTCAGTTGCCCTGCAGCATGTGGGATCTCAGTTCCTGGGCCAGGGATTGAAACCATGTCTGCTGCATTGGCAGGCAGACTCTCAACCACTGGACCACCAGGGAAGTCTTCTTTTGGCTTTTAAATATGTAAAGTACTTCCTATAGTAAACAAAACAAACATCCCCAGCCACTTCCTGATCTTCTCCCCTTCACAAGCAACATGCTTCAGTTTTTTAATCCTTAATGCTTTCTTTTTCTCACCCTAACTTTCATCTCACTCATAAGGTTTATGCTCCCATCACTTCATGCTAGCAGCTCTTTCCAAGGTAACCAAAAGAAACTCAGTCAATGAATTCCAAGTGAACTATGTCACGATATCTTAGGAGCCTCTGTCACAATGACAATGTTCTTTTCTTTGAGATACTTGTCTTCTTAGATTCCATGACACTACACTTCATTTACCTGATTGCCTTCCTATCTCTCTGTGAGCTTACTGACCCCCACTTGGCCATTTAATATTAATGTTCTTGAAGTTCTACCCTCTACCATACCCTCCATTGGTGATTTCATCCCTGCTCATGACTTTACTTATCATTAGTACACCAATGACTCATAACTACCTACCTACTTGGCATCTCCTGTTGATTGTCTCAAAAGTATATCAAACTCTACACATGTAAAGCCCAATTCATGTTCACTACTTTCCACAACCATCACACAATCCACTTAGCATGGTGGCCTTCCAAAGTGTGACAAACTATGAACTGTGACCAACTGGACCCCTGCTTGCTTTAACTAACCCATCTCCCTTATTCCTCAATCTCTCACAAAGCCATATCATTTTTAGCTCTTGAAAATCTCTTACTTCTGTCTCTTTTCTTCTCTGTCTTCACTGCCCATCACCATAGCCCAAGCTGCTATTTTCTCTCACTCCAATAATTGCAATGTCCTTTACATTCAGTTTCTATTGCTGAGCAACAAATTTACCACAAATGAGTGTCTTCAAACAATACCAATTCATTTGCTCACAGTTTTGTAAGTCTAAAGTCTAGCCTGAAGCAGGCAGAGATAGGTTCTCTACTCAGGGCATTAAAAAGCCAAAATACCAGGTAGGCCAAGTTCTTATGTGTAGGTTCTGGGGGAAAATCTACTTCAAAGTACATTCTTGTTATTGGCAGAATTAAGTTCCTTCAGGTCAGTTCAGTCGCTCAGCCTTGTCCAACTCTTTGTAACCCCATGGACTACAGCACACCAGGCTTTCCTATCCATCACCAACTCCTGGAGCTTGCTCAAACTCATGTCCTTCGAGTAGGTGCCATCCAACCATCTCATCCTCTGTCATTCCCTTCTCCTCATGCCTTCAATATTTCCCAGCATTAGGATCTTTTCCAAAGAGTCGATTCTTCACATTAGGTGGCCAAAGTATTGGAGCTTCAGTATCAGCATAAGTCCTTCCAATGAATATTCAGGACTGATTTCCTTTAGGACTGACTGGTTTGATATCCTTGCAGTCCAAGGGACTCTCAAGAGTCTCAAGTAGTCTTCTCCAACACTATCCTTCAAAAGCATCAATTCTTCGGTGCTCAGTTTTCTTTATGGTCCAACTCTCACATTCATACATGACCACTGGAAAAACCACAGCTTTGACTAGACAGACCTTCATTGGTAAAGTAATATCTCTGCTTTTAAATATGCTATCTAGATTTGTCATAACTTTTCTTCCAAGAAGCAAGCGTCTGTTAATTTCATGGCTGCAATTGCCATCTGCAGTGATTTTTGGAGCCCAAGAAAATAAAGTTTCTCACTGTTTCCATTGTTTCCCCATCTATCTGCCATGAAGTGATGGGACTGGATGCCATGATCTTAGTTTTCTAAATGTTGAGTTTTAAGCCAGCTTTTTCACACTCTGCTTTCACTTTCATAAAGAGGCTCTTTAGCTCCTTCTTTGCTTTATGCCGTAAGAGTGGTGTCATCTGCATATCTGAGTTTATTGATATTTCCCTCTGTGATATTGATTCCAGTTTGTTCTTTATCCAGTCCTAATTGTAGAACTGGGTTCCCATTTCCTTCCTTGCTCCCTGTCATCCAGCTCCTAGAGGCTTCCTTCATTCCTTTCTTTCCAGTTTCAAGTCATCAATGGCACATCAAATCCTTATTTTGCCTTGAATCTCTTGACCTCTTCTTCAATTTACTGAAGAAAATTCACTGATTTTAGGTGATTTCAAGGTCAAATCAGAACCACAAAGACAATCTGTTTATCTTAAGGTTAACAGATTTGGGGCTTCAATTCATCCATCAAATATCTTCACAAAAGTACCAAAATTTTGTATTTGAACAACTGGGAAAAGATATGAGTACACCAGATAAGAAGAATGCTTGGGGCCATCTTTTTCTCCTTACCATAGTCTCTCTACTTATTCTTGTTCTCTCCTACAGTTAATTCATGTTTTAACCAAACTAGTCACTTCATACCCTATCCTTAACACTGAATATACTCCATGGGTTTTTTTGTTGGCATCCATATAAGATACATTCCTGATGGCTCAATAATAAAGAGCCTGCTAAGGCAAGAGACATGGGTTTGATCTCTGGGTCCAGAAAATTCCTTGGAGAAGGAAATGGCCAACCCACTCCAGTATTCTTGCCTAGAAAACCCCATAGACAGGGGGAGCCTGGAGGGTTACAGTCCATGGGATTGCAAAGAGTCAGGCACAACTTAGCGACAGAACAGCAACATATAAGGTACAATGGAAGGTAAATATCTGAGTTTTTGTATAACTTTCATCAAAGAAGCATAATACAATTTTCACACATTTGGATAATTATCATCTAGCATAAGGATTCAGATAAGGCAATGGCAACCCACTCCAGTACTCTTGCCTGGAAAATCCCATGGACAGAGGAGCCTGGTAGGCTGCAGTCCATAGGGTCACTAAGAGTCAGACACGACTGAGCAACTTCACTTTCACTTTTCACTTTCATGCATTGGAGAAGGAAATGGCAACCCACTCCAGTATTCTTGCCTGGAGAATCCCAGGGACAGGGGAGCCTGGTGCGCTGCCGTCTATGGGGTAGCACAGAGTTGGACATGACTGAAGCAACTTAGCAGCAGCAGCAGCATAAAGATTATTAGCAAGAAAGAACTGCATAAAGTTCTTTCTCAAACAAAGTATCCTCAGATACTACACTACTCTTTATTCTATAATTACATGATAGTTCAATGATTTGAATTATAAATCTAATTTGAACATGTTAAGTAGGCAGTTCTAGGAACCATCTTGGGGGCAGTTTGTATCGACAACCCACTAAAAGCTGACTAGTAACCTGTTAGAATAAAAAAATATATATATATATATCAAACAAATAGAGGGTTGGAGTTTTGTATAAACATGCATATTCAAGCATGCATATTAAGAACTCTGTGATACTATATAGACCTGTTTCTTCTCCCACTAACACAGTTGCCCATATCAGTGTAAATAAATCATTTTTTCATGGTTAAACCATCAACCAATTGGTATGCTTACAAAGACAATTTTTTTTAGATGAAAAAAATCAGAAATGGGGTGTTAGTGTGGTAGGCAACCAATAGCTCTATGCCACAGCTCTGTTTAACTGTTATGGTGACCAAGACTGTAGGACTGCCTGGCAAATAAGTTAGAAAAGATACTGTGAATGTAAATAGTTAGAGTATAAATGTGCAGAATATGAGAGGAACAGCAAACAGCTTGGAATAAAATAGGAAAAAAGGCATGAAAATAAGGAGAAAGGCATATTTGAAGTATACATTCAAGAATCTGATTTTCCTTGAGTATTGTAGAGGGTTTAATATGGGCCAAACTCATGGACAGAAATGCAATGGTTTCAAAGATTCTCCATCTCTTAGCATCCTATGGCATCCTTTGGAGATAGTCCCTGGAAACAGGGTATAGCGGGGCATGCCATGTGACTGTTCTTCTTCCTCCCTGCCCCATTCCCACACTGACTTTATTTTTTATGGCACAAGATGAACTAATCTTCATAGAGTCTGGGTTGAAATAAACTTCTTTGACATTAAAAAGCCTGGACTTAAGTGCCAGCTGCTCAGAAAAGTACTAGAAAAAGCCAGGTGCAACCCCTTGGAGATATTGGCAGTTTCTCCCACTGGAAAACAGATCTAAGTCCCTTAGGCAACTTAGAAGGATCATGAAAAATGTTATTGAGAAACCCTAACTACATCTCCCCACATCTAACTAATGTAATTACACTTTATTTGCCAGAGTGGGACAACCATTGGAGGTTTCCAAACAGGGGACAGAAATGAGGGGTCCTATCCTTAAAAGAATGACTAGCAACAATATGAGAGATGAATTCATTAAAAGAACATACATAAGAGGAAGAGACATCATTAAGAAAACTACAAAGTCAGCCAGGTCATGAAGAATGCAGACATTCTGGAAGAAAAAGAATGGATTCTAGAGATATTTTGAATATCTGACAAAATGTTAACTCAGTCATCCTGCTTTTCATTAAACCATCACTACTCAATCATTCAATAAGTCTTCCCTTTATACATTTCGTGGAACTGCATTTAGACTTGTTAGGCTATTGGCACCATCAAAGACCCAAGGAATCCTCTGGAACACCTCCACCCTTAATTTCTTATATATCAATCTATTTAAGAAATATGCAAATATAAGCTTCCCATACAATACCTGACAAAATATATAGTAATTAAAGCATTTTAAAAGCTGTAGAGTATTAAACAAATGTAACAAATTTCCATTGTCTAACCTTTGTTTGGCAAACTTGACAACTGCCCCCCCACCTTGCCGCCGCCCTTGTTTAATCACCTAATCATGCAAAATTCAAGAGAAATAGATGAAGGATCCTTGGACTTCCTTGACAATCAGGATGGTCCTTGAGGTAGCCCAGAATACTGATACTTATTGAATGATATTCTAATCAGGAGACATGTCCTTTGGTCATTCCCGCTTTCCCAGAACAGGTGACCGCTCACTGTTTCTGATCTATTAGCAGCTTTCCAGTCTCCCGGGAGAATCACAGAATCATCCAATTCAATATATAAAAAATGTTTATTAAGCGTGTACTAACTATGCACAATGACATGTTAGGGATCATGGAGAAATCAATAGTAAGTAAGCAACAATTATTATCTTCGAGTAAACAAACCCAGGTCTCCTGCATTGCAGGCAGATTCTTTACCATCTGAACTACCAGGAAAACCCATAGTAAAGAAGGCAGATATACTCAATTAGATGTAGTTTCAAAAGTGAAAAAAGTAAAGGTGCATATAAAGGCCATGGGGCACAGAGGATATCAAGCTGTCTCCTTTATTTTTTTCCTATAGGAATTTTCCAGAAAGCCTTACCAAAAATTGACATACAGGTTTATTTTCAGAAGAAACTCATATTGAAAAAAAAAAAAAAAAGAAACAGAATGAAATAGTGTAAGAACAGTTAATATTCCTAACATTATCAAAAACCAAAATTTCCAAGTATCTTCACAACAGATTAGTTTTTTTTATTATACTGTCCATAAAACACAGAATGACAAAAACCTTTTACCTTTTCCTTGATCAGTAAATCACAAATTAAATTTTACATAATCCATTAGGGGAAAAAATGCCCTGCAAAAATTTTTTACTAATCATAGGAGCATCCATTTATATTTGAAAAATTAGAGTGCATACATATGAGCCATTTTTAATCTATAGGAAATATCTGATGCATTTTAAGATTTACATTTTCTTTATAACTCCAGTGACTCTACAGGCTCCCAGAGATTTGAAATATATAATGTTAGAGTCACTATACTAGATGGGCTATAGTTCAGAAAAGGAATAAGAATAGTTTGGATCTCTGGGGCCCTGAGAAAGAATAAGAAAGCATGTGAGAAGCTAAAATGGAAATGAGAACAGTCACAGCTGTTTTATACTCAGCAAGTCTGTGTGAGTCTCTAATACAGAATGTTAAAGTTAGTGGGGATATTTCATAATTTTCTTTCTTGGTCCTTCTCATTTTACAGTGAGGAAACTGAAATTCACGGAACTTTAAATACTGCTCAGAGTTACCAAGCAATATTACTAAAAGACCTAGGTTTCGTGGATAAAATAATATATTCATTAAACTATTAAACAAAAGGAAAATGTCAATGATTAAA
Source organism: Bubalus kerabau (assembly GCF_029407905.1). Classification (NCBI taxonomy): domain Eukaryota; kingdom Metazoa; phylum Chordata; class Mammalia; order Artiodactyla; family Bovidae; genus Bubalus; species Bubalus kerabau. The sequence goes on along the minus strand of NC_073631.1, from coordinate 13,810,424 downwards.
AAGATTTTTGCAGTACACCGTTTCCCTAAAATACAGGTTAAATGTAATGTGATTTACTGACCAACCTAAAGGCAAATTTTGATGTTATTTATACAGAAAAGAAGAGAAATTATAAATAATATAAAATCTATATTGATAGTAATTTGTATACATATAATTACTTTTCATTTGTCTTAAATTTCTTATATTTGTGTATATCATTTGAATACTTTAGAGATTTAATACTGAAGAAAATGTAACTTTTTCTTGTGAGGAAAATAAAATTTAACTCTAATTGTTTTTAAAATAACATATAAAAATTGTGATATTACAAATAACAAAATAAGATATTGGAAGATAGGGGCAGGGGTTAAGGTGGGAGCGATTCTGTAAATCAACAAGAACAAAGTCAAAGAACCAAAGAGAAAAAGGTAACAAAGGATATAAACACAAAATTCTTCCGAAAAGCAAAACTCAATAGCAAATAAATGTAAGGCAATAGGCTGTTGACCTGATAAATGCAACATAAAACCACAATAAGAATCAACTTCATAATCCTCAATTGGTGAAAGATAAACAAGATGGAGTCTAATAATACCAATTACTAATGATATTATGGAATAAGAACTCTCATACATGGCTGAAGGAAGTATGAGTTTAAGAACAATATGGAGAATGTATGATAAATTTGAAGATGCATTTCCTATAGTCCAGCAATTCTCTGTTGGGGACCCTCTCACACATGCACCAAATGCTCATTACAGCTCTTTCTATAACAGAGACAAGCTATAAACAACCTAAATATCCTTCCGTTGAAGGATGGATAAACAAATGGCACTCTACCCATCTATGTAAGAGTTGCATCAACATGGATGAACCTCACTAAGCTTAATTTGAATTAAAAAACAAGTTATTAGAGGAAACACTGAGTATGAGACCATTTATTATAAAACAAGCAGAATAACAGTATATGCAGTAAATACTTACATGGTATGATAAGCACTATATTCTGGAAAATGATAAGAGAAGGATAAATAGGAATGAGATGATGATACACACAGAGATTTCCAGCAATGATTTCTTTAAATACATATATATGTATGACAAAACATTATGACTGAAGGATGAATGATGATAATGAAGATAGATCAATCAAATTTATCATAATGTAAATAAATCTTTAAAATATTATAAAAAAGTATTTTCCAAACTTCTAATAATTTTTAAAATAAAAATATGTCTAGAACTTCCTGGTGCATATTGTTTAGTAAAGCCTCACTTTATTTTACTAACTGAGGATAATCTATTATTACTAAACTGTCCAAGTTCTACTAGGGGGTCATTTGTTTGATCATAATTTCATCAGTAACAGAATTCTTAACACTAGATCTATACCTAACAACTGATCAAACCAAGGCACCGTTGAACCAGTCATTTTCACTCTCTGCAATATTAATACCAATCAGTATAATATTGATTGGAACACAAGGTCAGATATAGATTGAAAAGCTGGAGGCAATGATAGACTCATCCTGATTTTATAACAAGTGTAGAAGTGGCCCGAGGGAAGTGAAACAGCAAAATCCTTCCAATGTGTCAGATGAAATAAATTAATTTAGAAAGCCACCCTTCAACTTTTCTTTGAAGATTAATCCTCACTTTACTTCCCAGAAAAATGTTTGCTTTTAATTCTGCTTTTTTGGCTCATAAATGACAACATTATTTCTGAAGGTTTCCTGTATCCATTTTCCAAAGAGCAAGTCTGATCTATTCAGGCCATGTAATAAAGGCAGTGTAGCTTCCTCCATGATGATGAATGAAGAATCAGAATTTAAAATCCAGAGAAGGCAGATGTGGTAGACTCAGATTGTTGCATAAGAAAGGACTAAAATGTAATATACTAAAATTTTATAAACTATAATATTACTATCTAGTATACATCTTTCTGAAATTTGAAACCTTTAAATACCCTGTGACATATGAAAATGAAAATGGCATACGATTTACTTCTATAAGCTTATAATTCATTACTAGAATTGGAATGCTTCAACAGTCTGACTGTGATATATGAATAGAGGAGACAGTGTGCTTTTATGGGCATTTAAAATGCAGTAGGTAAAAGTACTATTCAGTCTTCTTTTTTTGTCTTCTTAAGCCAGTCCCCATACCAACACATGGAACTGTGGATGCAGTAATTCGTGGTCAGCGAAGGAGACTGAAATAACACAATCTGGATACCCAAAGTAGCAGAATTCTAAATATCTAGCAAAGAATTGTCTCTAATAGTCTGCTTACAAGTCATGGCATCCAACTCATATCATAGAGTTACGCATACATAATATCTGCTGCTCTATAAAGTATGGCAAACCTCCTTCACAATAAGGAAAGGCAAAATTCTGTTTGAAAACTCCTCCCCTCCCCCCACCCCGCCTCCGCAAGTTAGAGGAAAGAAGTAGGACATCCCTACGGAGGGAGCTCGGCGCAGCAAGTGGAAGAGGTAATCTGAGCACGCCTGCGAAGGAAAGGCTGTGGATCCTATTATTCATGGATACCACCTACTGGTAGACATGCGGCAGCGCTGCACAAAGAAGGGCACCCGGGGGAAACGCACAAAGACAGGCAAAGACCAGAGCACACTGAATACAGAAACAGCCATATTTAGCAAAGGGTGGTGAAATTCTGCAGGCTTATAGCAAACTGGCGACAAGATCTTATTCCTTCAAGAACTTTTCTAACAAGTTACTGAGTTTTGACTTTGAAACGTCTGTAGTAGGAGTAGTGATAGTAGTCATTGGCTCCACTTTTTAACTTGGTCAGTGCTAATAATGGTATACAAATCCGAGGTTTATAGCTATTAATTCCTACACGGAGAGCAAGGATTCTCAAAGGGGACGATTTCGCCATCGCGATTGGGAAATTGGTCCGTGTCTGGAGATAATTTTAGCCGTCACATGGGGGAGGTGCTGCTGACATCTAGTGGGTAGAGACCAGGGGTGCTGCTCAGTATCCTGAAATACACGGGTCAGCCCGCACATCCAAGTACAATCCAGGCCAAAATGAAAATAGTGTCAAAAAATAAAGAAAGAAAGAATTACATATCTCTACCATTTAAAAACAGAAAAGAAAATAATGTCAAATTTGACAAATCCTCACTTGGAGGAGCCAATTCAAAGGGAAAAAATACTCTAATATTAAAACACAATACTTAGACCTTCTGTAAATTAATAATAAAGTTATTTTATTTAATAGACATTTATGTAGCGCTTACTATGCACCCAATGCTCTTGAAGGGCTTTACAAACCTTACCATATTTTATTCTCATAACAGTCCTAAGAGGTATATAGTATTAATACATGCATGCTCAGTTGCTTCAGTTGTGTCCAATTCTGTGTGACCCTATGGATTGTAGCCCAGCAGGCTCTTCTGTCCATGGGGTTTATCCAAGCAAGAAAACTGGAGTGGGTTGCCATGCCCTCCTCCAGGGATCTTCCTGACCCAGGGATCGAACCTGCATCTCTTACATCTCCTGCACTGGCAGGTCGGTTCTTTACCACTAGGGCCACTTGGGAAGCCCATATAGTATTAATAGCCCCTTTATAAAAATAGGGAATCTGAAACACAAAGAGGTAAATAGTTTATCTAGGATGTCACAACTAGCGACTGCTGGAGCCATAATTTGAATCCAGGAAGCCTGGCTCCACAGTCTGCTGCCTAAGCTAGGAAACTATGTTGATCACCTTCAGCAGATATATTATTTTAATTAAAGGATATACCCAAAAGCAAGACTACCATTTCAATGATCTTCCTGCCCACCTCAAGATCTGCTGGAACCTGATAAGGTCAATGTATTGACAGTCAGTGCACTCTCTGGTGTCCCTGTTCCAAGGGAGTAGGTTGGTGTATCAAGAAGCAAAGAAAACACTGGACTTTAAAATCAAGCTATGAAAAAAAAAGAAACATAAAATAAAATCAAGCTATGAGTTCAAACTTTACTTCTGTTCTTTAACTCTATAGCCTTTACCAACTTTCTAAGCCTCAGTTTCTTTCTTGTAAAGTAGAATTAATAATACATACAGACATGTTACAAAAAGCAGAGATATTTATTGTGCATAGGGCATAGGACATATTGAAAGCCATTATGGCCAATAAAAGAGAGTTTTGTAATTGTCCAAGTAATAGACTAGAATTTCCTACTAATATCTAACTGATTCCACATTCTCTCTTCCTTGTATTTCTCCACCTTCCTGCCCATTCACAACTAGACCAGCCTAGTCTGCCCCACCAAATGAAGTTAATTATTCCATTTTATTGGTTATGTAATAAGTGGAGTCCCTAACCAAATGCATATAGAAATACTTTTTTGTGTGTGGTTGTGATATTAGTCTCTTGAAAAAATATTTTTTTATCTGCCTATGCTGTGTTGCATTCTTTATCTTAGCTAGTTCAAATACAAATTCATGTCTCCTATATTATCCTTTATCTGAAACGAGACAAATTCTTGGTTTCAGATTTAAAAGAAATGATTCAATTTTTGTGTTACAGTGTCAAATTTGACTCACTAATTGCCAGTAGTATAAAACCCACTCAAGCTCTCTTGGGAAGAAAAGGCATTTGTGTATTAATTCATACATTGTTGTTGTTGTTCAGATTCTCAGTCATGTCCAACTCTGTGACCCCATGGACTGCAGCCCGCCCAGCTTCCCTGCCCTTCACCATCTCCTGGCGCTTACTCAAACTCATGTCCATTGAATCAATGATTTCATCCAACCATCTCATCCTCTGTCATCCCCTTCTCCTCCTGCCCTCAATCTTTCCCAGCATCAGGGTATCTTCTAGTGAGTTGGCTCTTCACATCAGGTGGCCAAAGCAAAGGAGCCAGGTTCTGGGGTTTCGAGCATGGTTAGATAGAGGGTACTGCCTCTTTGGCCATCTCCTAGAACTTTCTGTTCCTGCTGGCTTTCTCTTTGGCTTCTTCAAAATAAATAAGATGATCATCTGTGGTAACCCCTATATCTCACATTTATAGGCTAATGGATTTTTGTTTTTTTGTTTTTTAGAGCCTTCCCTAACAACTCTAAGCTAAAAAACAAAAACTAAAAACAAACAAAAAACCTTGAGAGGCTCTGATCAGCCTGAATAAGTTATAAGCTCATATGCTTATCACTGAACAAAGTGGCCAGGGAGATAAGATAGGTTATTCTGACTTGCCTGGTCTATGCCATGTTCCCTGTCCCTCCATGGCCAGAAAGGGGAGAACTATCTTCACTTAATCACAGAAAAAGAGTTTCCAACAGAAGTAATAGTTTCATCACTTTTGATTGTTGTGTCAAGAAAAAAAGAAAAAAAATGGACTTTAGAAATCAACAGCTGAGTTCAAAGTCTACTTCTATTCCAAGGTTGCAGACACATGTTGTCCACTACCATCCCCAAAGAATTCAAACTTGGTTTATAAGGAAACAAGTTTGGGTTATGTATTTGCATGTACTAGGTCCCTAAATCAAGGTTATTTTTAATGTCTTCATTCTCTTGTCTTGAGAACTTTTTTTCTTAACAAGAACCTATGTGAAAATAAATTTTAATTTCTCCAGGAAAACTGTCCAAATCTTGAATTACTGGGTTATATGGTAAACCCACTTTTAGTTTTCTTTGTAATATTTTATTTATTTTATTTTTTATTAATTTGTGTTGGCATATAGTTGCTTTAAAATGTTGTATTCGTTTCTGCAGTACAGCAAAGAGAATCAGTTATATGTATACTCATTTCCCCCGTTTTTTGGATTTCCTTCCCATTTGAGCCACCACAAAGCACTGAGTAGAGTTCCCTGGGCTATACAATAGGTTCTTAACTAGTTATCTCATTAGTTATCTATCCACAGTAGTGTGCATATGTCAATCCCAATATCCCAATTCATCCCACCCTCCTTCTCCCCTTGAGAACTTATCTTGCACCAAAAGATTAGATGCTGTAGAAGTACACAAAGCCAAGTGAGAAAAATATATTCAACCACTAGGACAAGGCTGGGCTGCCCCCAAGGCTCAGTGGTAAAGAATTCACTTGTAATGCAGGAGACACGGGTTCGATCCCTGGGCCAGGAAGATCCCCCAAAGAAGGAAATGGCAACCCAGCCCAGTATTCTTGCCTGGGAAATCCCATGGGCAGAGGATCCTGGTGGGCTACAGTTCTTGGGGTTTCAAAAGAGTCAGACAGGACTGAGTGAGTAAACAACAAAATAAAACAGGACAAGGCTAAAGTCAATGGCAGGAATAGGAATGGACTGAAATCTAGTTACAGGTAAGGGAAGCCTAGCCAAGAGCAGCATAGGATTGTAAAATATGGTTAACAGGTAAAAATTTGTATCCATATAAGCAGTTGCCATCTGTGAAGTCTGTAAACTAAGTCAGGCAAACTAAAACATACGAGTTGATAGCATCCTGGAGAAGGAAATGGCAACCCACTGCAGTACTCTTGCCTAGAAAATCCCATGGCTGGATGGAGGAGCCAACTAGGTTACAGTCCATGGGGTCACAAAGACTGAGCAACTTCACTTTCTTTTCATCAGTAGTAAGACGAAGCAAGTCCAAAAGCCCACCCCACACCTTCTGAACTATTTTCTATAGCCTGTATCCACAACTGCTAGAGTAAAAACCTTTACTCTAGAAATTATAAAAGGAGGTTATAAAGGATGCCTTTTATAATGCAATCCAGGATGGATTAAAGCTATTCTTCTAACATAATGGGAAAAAAAAAGTAAATAAGAGACTATTTCCTTAAGGAAAGGTAGATACTTTTAATGCTATATCACCAGAACTTTTATTAATCAACATAATAAAGTAATAAATGACAACTTTATTTGCAAGAGTAAAGGGGTACTATTTCAGATTCTTCTCTGATAATGACATCAGGGAGGTTTCTGCTCCTTCTCCCTTGGTTTTCAAGATTTCCCTCCTATTCAACGATAGACTAAGAAGTGACTGAGGATGACAAATAACCCAGACTAGAAGATAGACTTTGGGGGAGGGACCAAAATACTAAAAAGCACAGGGAGCTCTAGGGGCAGACAGATAAACAATGTAGTGAGGAGCGTACAGGTCTAACAATCAAAGACAGAGACAAAGGCATGGAGATGAGTTGAATGAGTCAGAGAATCCAGTTTTGAACATCCATCACTGTGGACTCTGTACGTATTGGAATATGACATTTTACTGTGAAAGACTACTTAGACATTCTCTGGGACTCCTTTTATGCATTTAACCAAAAGGAAGATTGTTTTATGATGGATTTGACCACACTTGTCTTGGTAATAAGGGAGAGTAGATCTAGACTGATACATTCATTTAGAAAGAAGAAGTTGATTAAAAACCTACCATACACATGCACAGCAGGTATATATATATATATATATATATATATATATATAAAACACACACACACACACACACACACACACAAGGATCTGTATCAGCACCAGGAATATACAATTAGTACAATGTATTCCTGCTAGAAGATAGAGATAACTTATACTGTGGTGAAATGAACATTTCATGAAAACAAAGAGGGGATAAGATAGTAGAGAGAAAAAGCCTGGAGAAGGGTAATTAGAAAGTAATACATGGACCCTTCCTTTCAGGAGCTAGGAAGACTTTAAATAAAGAACTCAAGCAATAAAAAGTACAATAAGAACTTTTTATAAGTATGTGTTTAAAATCTAGGAAAAAGACAGAAGCCCATGTACTAGAGCTAAGAAGCCGAGGTTAAATCAGTACTGACAATAAAATTGACTTGATTTTTAGTTCCCTAGGCATAGTTCTGTATTTCCTAAAATATCTTCCCTGATAAAATGGGACAGATCTCAGAACTTAGAGATGATGACTGTACCATATGCAGGAGGACTAAAGTTATAGAAACAGTTACTACGTAGTTCATTATGTAAATATAATACCTATTCATTTGAGTTCCTTTTTGATACTTTGTATCTGAGCTATCAACCATTTTTAAATATTATCTCTGGTGATCACAAGAGTGAACCTGCTCAAATCCTTCATCAAATGTCTATTTTCCTTAGAACATCACTTCCACAGCATTTCAATGTAATTAACACAAACGGCAGAAAATATGTTTACATTCCCTTTGTTGGTTCTAATGGCCCAGTCCAAAAAGACTCTGCTTAATCATGAGAATTTTGTATTCCAGTAATTATTTATCCATATTTGTATTATTTGTGTCGTTATTAAAATGTTTACCACGAAACATTTTAGAAACATATAAGAAAATGAACACTATTTATCAAGCAGCTTTGGGTTCTTCTGAAACTTTGCCATATGTCACCAAAAATACAGACTCAATTTGCAAAGCTGAGTTTTAGAACAAAAGAAAATTATATTTTTATCTTAGAGGAACTGGTGCAGTGGTTAAATCTGGATAAAATTACTTCATGATATTTCCCCTCTCCCTTTCCCCCTCCTCATGATATGAATGTTCTGAATATTCTTTGGAAATTCATGTCATGTATAGTTGTACTGGACATTCGTTTAAACAAACTCCTTCTCAAGAGGCTTTTGAACCTGTTCTGATAATAAGAAAACTCATTGTGTTAGAGTCACTCTAAAAATTTAAAGCACATCTTCCAGTGAAACAAAACAAAACAAAATTATCTTACAATCACGAAGGACACATGGTTCTATCGAGACAAATTCTAGAAGGAACACTGTGAGAAAAAGGAACGTGCCGTGCTGTTTTTGTCAATTACTAATTTACAGAATCTGCTCCCTTGTATGCCCGAGTGTTGCAGAGAGAATGCAGTGAGATACCATTGTAATCTCAAGGAATTTTGCCTTCAACCTCTAAACATACCATAATGTTTGACTTTCACTGCCATGTTTATAATCACAGTTCCTTAAAACCAAGAAATGGGAACCATTTTGACAGATGCTGCACTTCCTTGTCACAAACGCTGAATGGAACGTTTTCGTAAAGTAATCCTACCTCTTGAAAAATCTGCTCTTCACTTTCTTGATTCTTCCCGTTGGAGAATGAGATAACAATAGATCATAAGTTATTCCCTCAAGTGGAAGTTTTGAAAACTTATTAAAATGTTATGCATGTAGCCATACTCTCATCTGGCTTCCCCAGTGACTCACTGGTAAAGAATCCACCTGCCAATTCAGGAGACTCGGGTTGGATCCCTGGGTCAGGAAGATTTCCTGGAGGAGGAAATGGCAACCCACTCTATTATTCTTGCCCTGGAAATCCAATGGATAGAGGAGCCTCAGATCCGATCAGATCAGTCGCTCAGTCGTGTCCGACTCTTTGCGACCCCATGAATAGCAGCATGCCAGGCCTCCCTGTCCGTCACTAACTCCTGGAGTTCACTCAGACTCATGTCCATCAAGTCAGTGATGCCATCCAGCCGTTTCATCCTCTGTTGTCCCCTTCTCCTCTTGCCCCCAATTCCTCCCAGCATCAGAGTCTTTTCCAATGAGTCAACTCTTCGCATGAGGTGGCCAAAGTACTGGAGTTTCAGCTTTAGCATCATTCCTTCCAAAGAAATCCCAGGGCTGATCTCCTTTAGAATGGACTGGTTGGATCTCCCTGCAGTCCAAGGGACTCTCAAGAGTCTTCTCCAATACCACAGTTCAAAAGCATCAATTCTTCGGTGCTCAGCCTTCCTCACAGTCCAACTCTCACATCCATACATGACCACAGGAGCCTGGCTGACTATAAAAGTCCTTGGTGTCATGAAAGAATTGGACACAATTGAGTGATTAGTGGAGGTGATGGAATTCCAGTTGAGCTATTTCAAATCCTGAAAGATGATGATGTGAAAGTGCTGCACTCAATATGCCAGCAAATCTGGAAAACTCAGCAGTGGCCACAGGACTGGAAAAGGTCCGTTTTCATTCCAATCCCAAAGAAAGGCAATGCCAAAGAATGCTCAAACTACTGCACAATTGCACTCATCTCACATGCTAGTAAAGTAATGCTCAAAATTCTCCAAGCCAGGCTTCAGCAATACATGAACCGTGAACTTCCAGATGTTCAAGCTGGATTTAGAAAAGGCAGAGGAACCAGAGATCAAATTGCCAACATCTGCTGGATCATGGAAAAAGCAAGAGAGTGCCAGAAAAACATCTATTTCTGCTTTATTGACTATGCCAAAACCTTTGACTATGTGGATCACAATAAACTGTGGAAAATTCTGAAAGAGATGGGAATACCAGACCACCTGACCTGCCTTTTGAGAAACCTATATGCAGGTCAGGAAGCAACAGTTAGAACTGGACATGGAACAACAGACTGGTTCCAAATAGGAAAAGGAGTACATGAAGGCTATGTATTGTCACCCTGCTTATTTAACTTATATTCAGAGAACATCATGAGAAAGGCTGGGCTGGAGGAAGCACAAGCTGGAATCAAGATTGCCAGGAGAAATATCAATAACCTCAAATATGCAGATGACACCACCCTTATGGCAGAAAGTGAAGAGGAACTCAAAAGCCTCTTGATGAAAGTGAAAGAGGAGAGTGAAAAACTTGGCTTAAAACTAAACATTCAGAAAACAAAGATCATGGCACTGGTCCCATCACTTTGTGGGAAATAGATGGGGAAACAGTGAAAACAGTGTCAGACTGTATTTTTTGTCAGCTCCAAAATCACTGCAGATGGTAATTGTAGCCATGGAATTAAAAGACACTTACTCCTTGGAAGGAAAGTTATGACCAACCTAGATAGCATATTGAAAAGCAGAGACATTACTTTGCCAACAAAGGTCCGTTTAGTCAAGGCTATGGTTTTTCCAGTAGTCATGTGTGGATGTGAGAGTTGAACTGTGAAGAAGGCTGAGCACTGAAGAATTCATGCTTTTGAACTGTAGTGTTGGAGAAGACTCTTGAGAGTCCCATGAACTGCAAGGAGATCCAACCAGTCCATTCTGAAGGAGATCAGCCCTGGGTGTTCTTTGGAAGGGATGATGCTAAAGCTGAAACTCCAATATTTTGGTCACCTCATGTGAAGAGTTGACTCATTGGAAAAGACTCCGATGCTGGGAGGGATTGGGGGCAGAAGGAGAAGGGGACGACAGGCGATGAGATGGTTGGATGGCATCACCGACTCGATGGACCTGAGTTTGGGTGGACTCCGGGAGTTGGTGATGGACAGGGAGGCCTGGCGTGCTGTGATTCATGGGGTCGCAAAGAGTCGGACACAACTGAGCCACTGAACTGAACTGAACTGAAAGAACAACAATGCTCTCATCAGCTTGTTGATTTCACTTATGAAACAGTCAACTTCTGGGCAAAGGTTCATGGAATTAGTGTGACAGACTCCTTTAATAATATAATCATTTTATCATGAGTCCTGATGATGAAGGGAATTAGGATATATAACCCATAATATGATACACTTCTCAGTTTGTTACAGCTGTTTTTTACTCCTGTTTGCTTTGGAAATAAAGAAGACCTTTTTGTCAATGATTCAGAAGAACTAGAGGTTAAAATTATAATTTTTATCAGTATACCTCAGGTCTCAGGTAGATGCATGGTGCTCATTCGCTCATTCGCTCATTCGCTGTGTGGGGCTTTTTGCTGTGGGACTGTAGCCTGTCAGGCTCTCCAGTCCATGCGATTCTCCAGGCAAGAATACTGGAGTGGGCTGCCATTCCCTTCTCCAGGGGATCTTCCCAACGCAGGGACCAAACCGGTGTCTCTTACATCTCCTATATTGGCAGGTGGAGTCTTTACCACTGTGCCACCTGGGAAGCCCCTCAGGTGGATACTGGCTTCAATTAAGAGATTTACGATTTCATTTAAGAGATTTATAAGTTCTCGGTTCAAAATGGTGACCTTAGAGGACCCTGAATGCACCTCCTCCCATAAACACATCAAGTCTACAGCTACATATGAAAAAACATCCTCTGAAAAAAACACAAAACTGGCTGAGCCACTCCTCGAATCCAGGGGAAGGAGAGAAGATCCACACGGAAGCAGGTGAGAGAGGCTCCGTCACAATCTCACCGCACGGCCACCGGTCCCCCCTTCACCACCCCCCGGGTGCAGACCCATGACTGCTGACTGAGAAGCGAAGGGAAGGGTCTCAACCCCACCGCAGGCTCTCCCATTTTTAAAAATGGCATCCGCGAGACCCCAGAATATCTAGCGCTGAAAACAAACTGGGCTCGGTCCACAAGCCCCACCAGGCTACAAGTGTGGAGGGTTCCTAAAGGGCTCATGCTGCCCGCACACCCAGGAACTCACCGGCCCCAAAGCCCAGGGCAAAGCGCCAATCCAGGGTGTCCGAACTCAGCGTGGGAGAGCCTCCTTTGGCTGTATGGTTGGCAGGCTTCGGACACAACAGGCATTCGGGGACCTGCTCTCCGGCGGAGACCGGCAGCAGCCTTCTTCACTGTCCCTGCACCGCTTCCAGGGGCCAGGATCCCCAGATTGACGCTTTTATAGGCGTCTGGCTGCCCCCATCCCTACCGGCTGCCCAGGGCCCACTCCTTGATCTACTGGTTCTGGTGACCAGCAGAGTGTGCAAGCCTGGGTCCCTAGTCGCTGTTTAGTTGCTTCAGTCGTGTCTAGCTCTTTGTCATCCCATGGACTGTAGCCCGCCAGGCTCCTCTGTCCGTGGAATTCCCTAGGCAGGAATACTGGAGTGGGTTGCCAGTTTCTCTTCCAGGGGATCTTCCCCGCGCAGGGATCCAACCTCCATTGTCTGCATCGCAGGCTGTTTACCGCTGAGCTGCTGGGTCCCATGGGAGTGTAGCAATTTGCAAGGTGGCTCTTGGCAGGCTACCACCTGAGGCAGTGCATGGAGGGTAGTCTGAGGCACCCTCTGGTATTTCTGCCAGGGCATCCTCTTTGCTGGTCCTGGAGCTTTGGCCTGAGGAGCAGGCACACCTGTAGGGCCCTGTAGATATGGATGTGCTCTTGGGAACCAGAGGCTAGGACACAGCAGCTTTGCACCCTCCCTCTGCTTCACTACAGCTTGCAGAAATCTTGAGACAGGAGCCATCTATGCTCGTTTGAAGCCCCAGTTGTGGGGATTGCTACCCAGGGGACTCCTTGAAGTAGTGGCCAGCGAGGTATAGGTTTGCAGTCCCATAGGACTATATACTTGTGTGTTTATCTTTTTAAAATTGAAGTATAATTGATTTACAATGTTGACTTACAATTATTGCTGTACAGCAAAGCAACTCAGTTATATAAATATATATATATGCATTTAAAAAATATTCTTTTTCATTATGATTTATCATAGGATAATGAACATAGCTCCTTGTGTTAGACAGTTAGGACCTTGTTGTTTATGCATTAAATACACATATAAAAGCTTATGTCCACTAGCTGCATTCTCCCGCCCCATCCCTCTCCCAGCCCCTTCCCTTGGCAACCACCAGTGTGTTCTCTGTCTATGATTGTGTTTCTGTTTCACAGATGGGTTCATCTGTGTTGTATTTTAGATTTCACATGTAAGTGAAATCACATAGTATTTGTCCTTCTGACTTAGTATGATAATCTCTAGTTGCATCCGTGTTGCAGCAAATAGCATTTTTTTTATGGCTGAGTACCAGTCCATCCTAAAGGAGATCAGTCCTGAATGTTCTTTGGAAGGACTGATGCTGAAGATGAAACTCTAATACTTTGGCCACCTGATGTGAAGAGCTGACTCATTTGACCCTGATGCTGGGAAAGATTGAAGGCCGGAGGAAAAGGGAATGACAGAGGATGAGATGGTTGGATGGCATCATGGACGCGATGGGCATGAGTCTGAGTAGGCTCTGGGAGTTGGTAATGGACAGGGAAGCCTGGTGTGCTGCAGTCCGTGGGGTCACAAAGAGTCAGACACGACTGAGCAACTGAACTGAACTGAGTATTTCATTGTATATATGTACCATCTCTTCTTTATCCATTCTTCTGTTGATGAACATTTACATTGTTTCTATGTCTTGGCTACTATGAATAGTGCTGCTATGAATATAGAGGTGCATATATCTTTTTCAAATTATAATCTTGTCCAGATATGTGCCCTGGAGTGGGATTGCTGGATCATATAGAAATTCTATTTTTAGTTTCCTGAGGAACCTCCATACTATTTTCCACAGTGGTTGCACCAACATATATTCCCACCAGAAGTGTAGGAAGATTCCCTTTTCTCCACATCCTCTCCAACGTTTATTATTTGTAGACTTTTTGATGAGAGCCATCTAACTGGTGTGAGGTGGTATCTCATACTTTCGATTTGCATTTCTCTAATAATTAGCAATGTTGAGCACCTTTTCATATTCCTATAGGCTACCTGTATACTTTCATTCTTTACAAGCTACTGCCTGAAGATCTGGCTTCTTAATCACATACCACAATAGAGAACACTGGAAAAGTCTAAGAAAAATAATCTCCCTCGATTTCACCAGCAGTCATTGACTTTCATTTATGCCATCCTCCAATCTCTGTCCAGTTCAGTTTCAGAATCAGTATTGACTTTATCTTCTTGTATGGTGTTTTTAAAATACAGTAGTTGCTTAACAGTAACAAAAGCACTCTCTTAAGGAGCTATGCATAAGCTCTGCCAAACACAGTGTTAGTTTCTAATGCGAATGTCATGAGTAAACTTACTAATATCATGGGTTACCCTCTTTGTGTTACTTGTGCTCTCCTACAATAGTTCATGGACTGACTTTGTAATCACTGCTTGTCAAAATAGAAATTTTATATTCATCACTTTAATTCTTGCTTACTAAACTTCACAGATAAAGTCAATGGTTCCCCATGGCATATTATTAAGAACAATTAACTTGCCATTTTATTTAAAAGGACAAAGTTCTCATTTCAAAAGCTCTGCATGTGTTTACCATAATCATATAGGAATCTTTCTAAAACTGCTTTTTAATCTTTTGAAGTTTCCCCTCTAACTTTGTCAAGTATAGTATTAATAAATCTCTACAATAATTAATTTTAAGCAAATCTGCTTACTTTTTAAACAAGTTTGGAATGTTTTATTTATGTAAGCATTTTTGTAAATATAAAAAGACATTAGGCATCTTTGAGAATAATATTTATTAAAACTCACCTAATAAATTCTCTGGTGCATGAACTTTGTATTAATACTTGTATAAATGTATACCATCACCTCTTCCATTACCATAAGGTTTAATGATTATGGTCTTAGGGTAACATTAAAGATTTCTTTTAAGTAAGCAGTAGCTTTTTGAGAACATTTAACTTTTTTACTTGGAGGCAGTGTGAGGAATTGGTGACTCTGGTCATTTCCATTGGATTAATTCTAATGTGTATCCTTCCTTAAAGTAAACGAGTTAACCTTATCACTAAACTTTGTTTTGTTCTAAATGGACTTTGTGCTCTTAACTATTTGAATTACAGGATCCACATTATAGCACATAAGGAAACTCAAAATAAGAAAATAATCTTCCATACTCTCACCAGCAATCTTTGACTTTGTCATTTCACCACACTCCAGTCCTTGTCCATATTCATTTTTTTTTTTTTTTTTTTTTTTTTTTAATTTTATTTTATTTTTAAACTTTACATAACTGTATTAGATTTGCCAAATATCAAAATTAATCCGCCACAGGTATACATGTGTTCCCCATCCTGAACCCTCCTCCCTCCTCCCTCCCCATTCCATCCCTCTGGGTCGTCCCAGTGCACCAGCCCCAAGCATCCAGTATCGTGCATCGAACCTGGACTGGCATCTCATTTCATACATGATATTTACATGTTTCAATGCCATTCTCCCAAATCTTCCCACCCTCTCCCTCTCCCACAGAGTCCATAAGACTGTTCTATACATCAGTGTCTCTTTTGCTGTCTCGTACACAGGGTTACTGTTACCATCTTTCTAAATTCCATATATATGCGTTAGTATACTGTATTGGTGTTTTTCTTTCTGGCTTACTTCACTCTGTATAATAGGCTCCAGTTTCATCCACCTCATTAGAACTGATTCAAATGTATTCTTTTTAATGGCTGAATAATACTCCATTGTGTATATGTACCACAGCTTTCTTATCCATTCATCTGCTGATGGACATCTAGGTTGCTTCCATGTCCTGGCTATTATACATATTCATTTTTAAGTAGTTGTAGAATTGTGAACTTCCCAGTCTCTATGGCAGGAATATAGAGAACTTATTTTTCATCAGACCTCTTTGCATCATTCTGCCCAAAGTTCATGAGTACATCTTTTAATTACCTCTTTTTTCTAACCTTGTTTTTACCTAAAGAAATCTATTCCCATTAAGGAAGTTTACCCACCACAGTGTTCACCATTGTTTAACATTCATCTTTCCATCTAGTGGTGTCTCATTTTTCCTGGTCCTGCATCTGATGTCCTGTTTAGATTTTTACCAATTTCCACTCTAATTTTATGTCATCCTTTAAAATCATGTGGTAGAAGAAAATATCCCCTCAAAATTGCTCTGACAAGATATAAATTCAAGAGCTGGTCACCAAAAACCTTTTTTTTTTTTTGCATCATAACTCCATTCCTGAAGAATGGAAAACTCAACTGGATGGGACAGAAAATGAAATATTATTAAGTACTATTCTAACTGCTTTTCATATATTTTAACTTTGCAAATATTCACAACCCAATCCTGTAAATGATATTATTGATTCCATTTTGCAAATAAGGAGACAAAGGCAGAGAAAGGTTAGATAACTTTCCCAATGAAAGAAATCTGGCTCCAGAGACTGTGGGTTTAATCACTGCACATATTGCCTCTTGAAATTATTAACATTGTCACCTTGTCCTTGATTTCTAACAAATGCATCCCTAGGGCTTAGTTATATTTGAGAATAGCTAAATATACATAAGCAACAGTCACCTTAGAATTTTCTAAAAATCTTGAGCTAAAAAATATGATCAAAGATTACATCTTCAACATTCTAGATTTTAAAAAGAATTTCAGGAAATAGCAAGGGGTTGAAGTATATAGTAGTATTTTTCATTGACTTGTAGTCCTATAACATGGTATAGCAGATAAGGAATTAAACTAAAAGTCCGAAGACCCAGATCTGGTCTTAGCATTGCCCCTAGATCTATGTGTGAGTTTAAATAAGTCACTTTCTTTTTAAGTTCGGGTCTTCATCTGATTAAAAAAAAAAAAAAAATTGAGTGAAAGTGTATGTTTTTCCCATCTTACTGACTTGTTCTAAAAATGAATGAGACAGTGTGTTGGGAGGGCTCTAAAGTGTATAATGCTACCCCATGAAAGATAGTATCAAATATGGTTAAGAGCAGACACTAGTGTCCTTTTCATATACTTCCTAGCTATATGATCTTGGCCAAGTTCCTTCACCTCTCTAATATTCTATTTCCTCAACTTTAAAAAGTTATAAAAAGGTTTTATAATAGAATTGACTTCCTAGGATTTTTGTCACCTTTTATAACACATGTATAATTTGAATTTCTTCAGATGCAGGTCCTAGGACAAGGATTCAAGTGCAAGTAATTTATTGGAAGATAGGGAGGTGATACAGAGAAGGCCAGGATACAATAAAAGGTGCATTAGCAGATAAATCACCACCCCAGGTTACTGGAACTTAATCCTGCTGAGGAATTCTGAGTCTAAGGAATGGCATAGACAATATAACGTATGTGTTCATTTTGCTTCATTAAAATAAGTTCTGTTTACTCATCTTCTGGTTTAATTGATCCTCTCATTTCTCATGTTCAGTTACCAGACCCATCAAATAAATGTTCGTTTGTTTCATATTATGCTTTTCACTTCTAGAATATCTGCCTGTTTCTCTCTTACAGTTTCCATTTCACCGCTGTAATTCTCCAGCTGTTCCCATCTCATCTCTACCTGTCCTGGTTATTATTTCTGCATAATAAATTCCACACTTAGCAGCTGAAAATAATCATTTTAGTTTGCTCATGATTTTATGCTAATTCAGGAAAGGCTCAGCTTTTGTTGTCTCACATGTGGTTCTAGAAAGATATCAGTTGGCACTGCAGTTACAAGAAAGTTCAACTTGACTGGATATCAAGATGGCAACCCATAGCAGACAGGTGATGATGGATGTTACCTGCAAGCTCAGTTAGGGCAACTGACCTGATTTCGTATATGTGCCCACTCCAGGATGACAATCTGACAGTAACCAAACTTTTTATGGGGCATTTGGCTTCTGCCAGAGGAAGCATCACAAAAGGAGTGGAGAGAAACTGCAAGATTTTTATTTTTTCTTTTTCTGACATGGCCTCAGTAGTTACATAGGGTCACTTCTACCTTACTCAGTTCTAACTATATGTTTGAAGCAGATAAAAACCTGTCCATATTCAAGGGGAGATGAAATAGAGTTAGTTCTCAATGAAGAGTGTCAAAGAATTTGGGATGGTGTTTTAAAACCCTTGCACCACCCTTATCTCTAAAACTTCGTCCTAAGTATTTTAAAGGCCTTTTCTGCTAAGTCCAATATCTGTGTTATGGAGGGATCTGCTTTAACTGACTCTTTCTTCTCTTGACTATGGGTGACATTGTCTTGCCTCTTCATATATCCTGCAAGTTCGAACTAAATGTCATATACTATGTCTAAAAGGAACAGGAGGGACTAATATAGGTAAAATTACTCTAGGAAATGACACACTCCTCAGAGAAACCACTAGGTTGAGCTGCTGAGTGAATATAATCCATGATTATATGCAATATATACAATAATCTGTGTTGGCTTTTTTTATTGGGTCTAATTCATCACATGTTTTGATGGGGAGATCAGATCTTTCCTGAGCATAGGAAGATGCTGAAGGTTTCTCTCTACTTTATAGGACAACTGCCAGCACTACATATTGCTAGGAAGATTTCTTTGCTTCTAACTTTCTACCTTTCTTCCCTAGACCCAGTTTTCCATTGACTTATGCTTGCAGAAGTTTGCATCCACCTCTCAGCTCCCCTGCTCTGCCCTCAGCCTCCAGCCACCTGGTTCCTTGCACTTGATGAGGGCTCAGTATACCTCTAGGATATACCTCTCAGCTTTCTTTCCCTGGGCCTCACATTTCACACACTGTTGCTGTGCATACAATGGAAGGCCAAAGGGAAAGATTTTATGACTGTGTGCGGACTTGCTTTGTCACTGGGATTTTCAGAAATTGAAGCACTCATTGCCATCTACACATAGGCATTAAAAGTACATTAAAAATTTGGCTCCTATCTATTGGAAGCTTCTCTCACCATGGCCCCAGGGATAATAGCAAGGCAGAGGCATCTGCTCTCCTAAAAAGGGCTAATTTCTTTTTAGAATTTAACTCACTGGAATTGCCTTACGTTTTCATCCCTCTGAAAAGTTTCTGAAAGACTATGATTTTATAGTAGCTTATATGATATTTACTTATTAGATCTCTTTCAATGAAACTGAAACATCAGAAACTGATTTTGAATGGGAAAATTTTCCCTGCTGTACATAGCGTGACCCTACTCCTCAATGCTAAGGGTCCGCAACGTGATTCTTCTATGGGGGTTCACTAGAGACTCCACACATTATATAACTTGACAACATATCCCTGGTACAAGGCTATAAATGTCTATGTTTGTTCATCCCAAATAAACGTGAAATGCTTCCAATCCTTTTTCTTGATTGGGATCGAAAGAAACATTCTTGTCAGGTCAGTAGTTACATAAAATGTGTACAGTGTACTGACATCTTCTAATAAATATATAATAACTGGCATGGTGGCTGTACTTGGGGTTATTACTTTGTTAAGTTTTTGGAAGTGTACCACTACTCACCATGGTCTATCTTGTTTTTTAGGGGCAATATCTGCACTTTATAGTTTTTGAAAGTGGCACTAATCTCTGCCAGTCTACCTTGGATGCTTCTGATTTATGACCTTGCATGATGGGATGCAGTTAAAGGGGCTTTCACATGGCCTTTCCCACTCTAATGGATGTTATTCCAAAGGTCAAGGAATCAACAGAAGAGTTGCTTTAGTTGCTAGATATATCCATCGTATTAAGCACATATATTTTCAATAAATAACTACAGGTTGATCCATAGACCCACTGAACGCACTGTCAGACAGACTTAGGCCATGGCCCTATTTTATACCTGGTCTCAGTTTATACACTTCATGCAACCAAGAGAGTCCTCATAGCATTGATGCATCTCCAAAGCAACCTCTGAGACAAGGCGAATTAGTCACCTTTTGCTGTGCAACAAAATATTAGCAGTTTAAAACAACAGGCATTTATTATCTTCTCTAATTTCTGAGAGTCAAGAATCCAGAAGCATTTTAGCTGTGTGATTCTAGGTTAGGACCTCGCATGAAATTGCAATAAGATTCTGAGTCATCTGAAGCCTTGACCAGAGCTGGGGGTCTTCTGTTTAATAGCTGATTCACAGAGTTGTTGTCAGGAGGTCCCAATTCCCTGACACATAGACCTCTTTGGAGAACTATTTAAGAGTTCACATAAAGTGGCAGCTAGCTTCTTCCAGAACAAGCCATCCAAGAGTGACAACAAGGAGTAACCCATGATGTCTTTTATCCCTACCCACAAAACATCATTTCCACCATATGCTATTGTTTAGAAACAGGTCACTAAGTCCACATAGATTGTCAGAATGTGGCTACATCTTAGAGAAGAAAGAGTGTTTGAGGGTTGTGAGCATATTTTAAAACAACTCCAGGAGGATTTGAGTGCAAATAGTTTGCTTGAAAGACAATACTAGGAAACACCAGAAGGAGAGAAGAAAGTGAGACAAAAATAGAGAAGGAAAAAATCCAATAAAGGATTCGTTATCAAATAAATCACCACTCTAGGCAACTGAAGTATAACACCACTGGGAAACTTGGAAAAACACATTTCAGAGTTTTCCTACCCAAAGTGTAAGAAGAGCAGAGCAAATATGCAATAACTCCCATTAGTCATTGATTGACATGTGTCACTTACATTCACAGTTCATTGTCCAAAACCAGTTTCCGGCCAACTTCAAGAAAACCAGGATGCAAAGAAGCACAACTGTGGCATTTTCCAAGAAGAAGAAAATCATTCACCTGAAACAGAGGGTAGCTGGATATCTACGAACCCAGCTGGTGATGACCACAGCTCTTAAGAATCAAAACTTAACACTGAGAAAAGCAGAGCCTAGAGTTTTTGCCTTAATGAGATATTGGAAAGATAATGACAACAAATGAGGACCCTATGGGCCTGAGGGATAGGAGATAATAAAATATAAACTTTGAGGTCACAGGGCCCCCAGGGAAGACATCAGACAAGGGGGTTTCCCTCTCTGTTACCTTTACCAGTGAGTCAGGGAAGGCTAATCCAACACCTAGAGATTGATTATTGTCATCCTAGGACTCACTACATGTTTTCTATCTGATTAGCCAGCCACATTATCTATTCATACCACTGACTGGTAGGGCCCTTAATCCATAGCTACCTTCACATTGCCTACAAAAGAAGCAATGCCCTAAGCTCTGCTGAGTGTCTTCTGAACCACCCCCATGAGGATGCCCTTTGTCTATAACCAAAGGTGCATCCTTGATAGCTACATAGGCAGTGACATTGTATAAAGAAATGAGGCATTCCCAGTCATTGTACTTAGAAAGGGCCAGATAGGGATGAAAACCATCTCTGTTATTTGCAACCTTTCTCCTAATCACTATGTCTGGTTAATGACATTCTCCATTTCCCACACCACGCTAGGTATCTGAAAATGTATTATATCAAAGAAATAAGTATATCAAGCCTTAATAATCCCATTCATTTCCATCACTACTGGTTGAGTATCTTTAAATGAAGATCTAGACTTACTGTGATCATTAGACATTTTGTTAACACTTTCCATGAGATTGACATTGCTAATCCCAGTGCCTTATTTAATTCAAATGAAAGAAATTTTATTTTGTCTCAGTCACCCTTTTGAAATTGTTATCTCAAAGGGAAGATAATCTCTTTTTTCCCCACACATGATTTTGTGAGTTTTTAGAGAATTCCTTAGTTTGTCAATCACTTCAAATTTCACATAGCAGTTCTCAACCAAGAAAAAAAAAATATAGGGGGAATAAATGGTTTAAAACCATTTATTAGCAGTGTTGCCAAATTACACCAACATAGTGAGCATTGGGTTTTCATGGGACAAGATGGATATTACTAGTTTTCCATAATCATCAAAATATAGTAAAAGATAGCATGTTTCTCTAAAATGGGAAAGCGGGAATATTAGCCAGAGATCTGGCAGGTCCAAGGCAGCTTTTTCTCTAATCAAAAAAGAGGTAAATCTTTGAAACAAAGCAGTGGGGTCAGGCAGAAAACAGATGATTTTTAACTCACTACTCCTTGACTTACTTCAGAGTTTTTAGGTTTTGTCTGCCTAAAAGTAGAAGCAGGGATTCCCTGGTGGCTCAGATGGTAAAGTGTCTGCCCACAATGCGGGAGAACCAGGTTTGATCCCTGGGTTGGGAAGATCCCCTGGAGAAGGAAATGGCAACCCACTCCAGTACTCTTGCCTAGAAAATTCCATGGATGGAGGAGCCTGGTGGGCTACAGTCCATGGGGTCACAAAGAGTCGGACACCACTGAGTGACTTCACTTCACTTCAAAAGTAGAAGCAGAGACTGGATCAGTCCCATCTCTCCCTTGGTGATTCTTCACACTATTTTATTTCACTTCTCAGTGTTATTAATCATATTTAGGAATGGTAATTCTGTGTTCTAGTTTATGACAAATAGTATAGACAGAGGAGGTAAAGAAAGTGTGAACGTGTGATATTAACTTTGCTTAATATGGACTTTGCTTTTGTATGCCATTAAATTTATCTTTTATTTATGTTATACTGATAGGCTATCTCTTTTCTCTGTTTCCTGAAAATCTTTCATTATTTGATGATGTGTTTCTAAAGCCCCTGTTGAAAGTATTATAAAGATTCCTTGTATGGGTCAGCTGATTTTTCAAGAAGTTTGCAGTGAGAATGAGAGCAGAGAAATGGGAGATACTGAAAATATATCATAAAGAACACAGCCTGGGCTCTGCCAATCAGAATGGATGTTCCAACTAATAAGAACCCTGGCCACAATTAGTGCATCAGCATCTGTACCAACTATCATTATGCAATTTGAAAACGAGGGTCAACAGGATAAATTGTTAGAATGTAAGAATAATGATGAAGACAAGTGTGTATTTTTTTTAACATCTCAACAAAGCTGATACCGTGTAGGATTATAAAGTATAGTGAGAAATACTGTAATCCTCATTCTGTGACTATAAAGGAAAAAGAAAACAGTGAAAGAACCTTGGGATAATAAGATACCTGACTGATTTGAATGTAGAAAAATGTCTTATAATTGCTAACATGAAATAATGGTCACCATTTCTAGTTCTCTAAATTTGTTGTAAGATTTGTTTGGTATGCAATGCATAAGCCAGTGAATTCATGTCCCACGTCAGTAATCATTTCTCCATCAGATAACAGGATTTACATAAAGATGAGTTGCCTGTGAAAACTGATTTTAGTTTATTGCTAGCAATAGATAATTCAGTGAGGTCTCCAGCTATGCAGAGGGACCACCCACGATGAAAAGGACTCATTAATGTCCCCTGAACAGTGCACAGGATGCTCAGTAATTCAAAGAAACTATCCAGATTTCAAAATGGAAAAAAACAGGGTGACCAAGGAGAAATAAGATCCACTTTAAAGTTATTTCAGAAGAGTAAATGCCCTACACTTTCCAGTACTCAAAAAGAATCTATAATATTTTCAAGTTTTACTTTGGATGAAAACAGGCCATGAGATTGCAAAGAAAAAATGAACAAGAAATGAAAACGATCACTCAGTGAACCCTGGGCCGTTTAAATTCTTGTTTGAGAAAGTAAAAATTTTTCATTCAACCTTTCATCACTCCCAGTCAGTCTCTAGACGCCTCAATGAGAAGAGAATGAACTTTGTCCAAAAGATCATTTCTCTTCGTGAGATTCTGAACAACCAATGCCATACTCTATAGGTCTGCAGGAGACAGAATGTGCATTCTAAGAAAATGTATTTCATTTTCTTTACTACTTCTTAACTTTGATAGCACTCTTTATGGTATTGAACTCTCTACAAACAGGAAACCAACATTTATAACTCTCTTGCCACTTAGGTGTATGACTATCCAATTAGGATGACCATTTTCTTGAGTTGAATCATTGAACTTTCATAAAGCAAAACATTTATAGAATCATATTATCATAAATCACTGTTTTGTTTTTAAAGACTGTTTTTCACCATAACTCAATAAAAGATACATTTTTCACACAACCCACTAAACATAATCATATGCTTATGCATATTGAAGCAAAACCCTTATTAGCTAATTAGAGTTAGCTAATATTCTCTGTGGTAGCTGGGACACTCTTATGCTACTATATTTTATGTTTTAATTTTAATTGCTTGTCACTGCCTATTAAACTTACTAAACTGATCTTGTGTGTGCTACGTCACTTCAGTCGTGTCCAACTCTTTGTGACCACGTGGACTGTAGCCCACCAGGCTCCTCTGTCCATGGGATTCTCCAGGCAAGGACACTGAAATGGGTTTCCATGCCCTCCTCCAGGGGATCTTCCCGACCCAGGGATCAAATCCATATCTCATGTCTCCTGCATTGGCAGGCGGGTTTTGTACCACTAGCACCACGTGGGAAGCCCCCCATCTATGGCTTGCGTTCTTCAATTGGAAAACAATGCTGTAAAGATCTTAAGATACTGTCTTGACCTTTGTTTCAAATGAGAAGAAATCCTAAAAAGGGGTTCTTTCCTAGAGATGAGTTCTCTGGACAAAAACTCTCTTTTTTCTAAGGTAATCTACCAAGTCCAATGAGTAGGAATCTGTTTCAGGCACAAGGACATGTCTAATGGAATGCCTTTAAATTATTTCTAAAGCTTGATGGTCAAAGCCCAGAACCTCACAGCATTGCGGGAATACAATACTGCTCTTAAATTCACCATGCAGTTCCCCTTTATTGCTTCCAGAGATGAAACCATGCATTAAATGTAGAAGGACCAAAGGAGGCCAAATGCCTAGAATACGGCCTTGGGGAAGAACAAGGGCCATCTTACAGGCTGTGGGATGCCGCTGTCCTGACACTGACATTATTATCAGCATCGCGCTCTGATGTCAGTGTTAAACAGGATGTTACTGTAAGTAGCTGAGGGAAGTCAAAGCCACGCTAAATGATCATGTGTTTCTTTAAGTCTACCCAGACACACTTAGTACGATCTTTATGTTATGCCAAAAAGACATATTTGTAATTTAGAGCATTTTCCTTGTGTCCAAAATTGGTTAGCATTTTCTTTCACTTGAATTTGCCTTTGTTTTTTCTAACATTCCACCATACCCTTATGTCACAAGTTCCCAGGGATGCTTTCTCTGTTTTAACCATATGTAAAGAATATATATATATTCTTTTAAATTACAAATTAAAGTTTTATGGCCCCTAAAGCCCTTTAAGAGGAAAAAACATGCACAGCAGACAACGTTTTTCTTCTCCTTCTGAAGAAAAGGCAACAAAACAGAATGACTAGAAGATTTTTCCTCATTTAAAATACTTTTTCTAAGAAAAACATTGTTTTTAAGGTCAGCAAAGGATTTAGAAACATGGCTTACTCAATGTGGTCCATTATCTGGCATTATGCATTATCTGACTATGGATTATATGCTCCTGAAAAGGGAGTAAAGGGATCACTTTTTAGAACCACATTATCTTATTCAGGCTTTTGAAGTATTCATGCATATTGAAGAGAGAGCTTTGGATTCCCAAAGGTTTAATGCACCCATATTAAATAAAGAAGAGAATCTTTTCTTCCTAGTAGGCTTAATGTGGAGAGAAAAAAAGATCATGAGACAAGAAAATTCAATAACACAAGCTACAATGAATTTAACAGGAACATGTCCAGTCATTCCAAACAAATACATTCTGATACACCTTAAAATTCTAATCAGCTGAAAACAGGCACGTGAATACCAGAATCATCTGGCTCCACAAAATCTTATGTTTATGTTCTCTTTGGCATAAAATGGGAAAATAAAGGAAAGGCATTTACACAAATGAAGTATAAATGTGCCCTCATCTCTCAACAAGATACAGAAACACACTAGATAATTTTGATTTTTGTTTAAGTCTTTCAGTAGACTACTTCAGTAAGAAATATAGCTTATTTACAATTAAAATGTTTATAAAGAATGGGATATAATTCTGTCAAGTCAACCCAAAGCACATTATAAATAATTACTTATTTAACAAGTAACTTGATAAATATCATTACAAATATCAATATAAAAGAGGATATAAGATAAATATTATATCCTCTTACATCCAAATTTTTATTATGCATTTGATTGAAAGCTACTTGTTATTATAATAACATAAAAATCTTTTAGAAGGATCAGTTCAGTTCAGTCGCTCAGTCGTGTCCAACTCTTTGCGACCCCATGACTGCAGCACACCAGGCCTCCCTGTCCATCACCAACTCCCAGAGAGTACTCAAACTCATGTCCATTACATCAGTGATGTTATCCAACCATCTCATCCTCTGTCTTCCCCTTCTCCTGTCTTCAATCTTTCCCAGCATCAGAGTATTTTCCAATGAGTCAGCTCTTCACATCAGGTGGCCAAAGTATTGGAGTTTCAGCTTCAGCATCAGTCCTTCCAATGAACACCCAGGACTGATCTCCTTTAGGATGGACTGGTTGGATCTCCTTGCAGTCCAAGGGACTCTCAAGAGTCTTCTCCAACACCACAGCTCAAAAGCATTAATTCTTCGGCACTCAGCTTTCTTTATAGTCCAATTCTCACATCCATACAAAGTGAAGTGAAGTCTCTCAGTCGTGTCCAACTCTTTGCGACCCCATGGACTGTAGTCTGTAGACCATAACCAGGCTCCTCCGTCCATGGGATTTTCCAGGCAAGAACACTGGAGCGGGTTGCCATTTCCTTCTCCAGGACATCTTCCCGACCCAGGAATGGAACCCGGGTCTCCTGCATTGTAGGCTGATGCTTTTACCATCTGAGCCACCAGGGAAGTGCTCACACATCCATACATGACTACTGGAAAAACCAGAGCTTTGACTAGATGTTTTTCTTTTTGTTGGTTTTCTTTTTAGCATAAGATAAGCAATCTCTTGTTAAAGACAGCATTAGCAATTGTAATATTGCTGAGGTTAAATCTTCTCAATAGTAATATTGAGAGTCTTAGAGTTAACTGGATATTGAAAACAAATTTAATTACTTTAGTCTTAAAAGAGACCCTACATCATTTCTCACAAAGACATTGCAAGTCATGTGTGACTTAGTTCCAAATACTATAGGTCTATATGATTAATCTTTGAATGCCAGGCCAAAACTTAGAATTAAAAACCTCCCAACTGCAAACCTTTAGCTTTAATCATTAGCAAATATGTATGATATAAGCTTGATAGAATATCTGAGTTTGCTACTTCTTGTTAAAGCAGTTTTTCAATTATAGAAGTTTTCTCAGTTTCTTAGGCTGCATAGAGCATACTGCTAATTAGCATCATGAAAAGGCATCCTGAGTGGACAGGAAACACTAACATATGTGCGCCGTTTGCCGCAAAGGACTCGTGGTTGAGGAGCTCTGTGCATATTTCCCTGTGGCCTCTAAGAAGATCTATTTGAAATTTAGGCAAGACCAAGTCAGCAGGTATTAAAGTAAAATCTAAAATTTGCTTTTCGTTTGCCTTTCTTTGGTGCAATGCAAGTGGCACCTCAATACAACCGATTGGAAAATTCTGGGAAGATGATAGGAAATGAGCAAAATTACAGTTCATCGCCTGCTTTGGCTAAAAGCTATTTGGGCCCACTGGATTGGGAGAAAAAGGACCCCTTCACACAGCCCAACCTAGAATTCTTGCATTTTGAGACAAAACTCCAGTTAATATAAAATATTGCATCACCTACTTTGTCTCTTCTGTGCACGGGTTCCTTTTAGGAGCGGAAAGAGCTCTAGGGGTATTTGTTTGGCATTCCATTCAATCATTATGCCTCTGACATAGTTTTGGTAATCCAACAAATACATGCCTAGGAATGGCCATTTGGAGAACAAAGTACAATATGGACAGATTCCTATATCGAAAGTCACATTTTCCTGTTAAACCTCAAAATGAAAGTGTCCTAGGATCCAGAATAGGTATGTGTATGCTTAGTCTCTCAGTTGTATCTGACTCTTTGCGACCCCATCAACTGTAGGCTCCTCTGTCCATGGAATTTTTACAGGCAAGAACAATGAAGTGAGTTGCCATTTCCTTCTCCCAGGGAACTTGCCAACCCAGGGATCGAACCTGTATCTCGTGTGTCTCCTGCATTGGCAGGTGGATTCTTTACCACTGAGCCACCTGAGAAGCCTCAGGCAAATACAGAGAACTTTTTCTTAAGCTTCAGACCAAAGGAGAAGCTGCTGTCCTTGCAGCCTGAACCCCACAGGAAGTCAGCAGAGCTCTTACTTAACCCTCAGTGGGTACTGAAGGCTGGAATTTGTTTCTAGGGTCAAGGAAGCTTCGATCTAAACCAGGGATACAGACATTGGTCGGTGTTGGTGGTTTTGCTGATATCACTTATTTTGCTTTGGTTCTTCCTCTTTATTGATTTTTTTCTAATCAGCACTGAGAACTTTCATTTTCCTACATGGGAAGTCAGGTTGTGTCCCAATTAGAAAAAAGTCATAGTTGAAAAATATTACATTATAATAAAAGCATTTCATTCTTCATTGAAAAACATTTACTGAGCACCTAGTATATACTAAAGTAGTGAAATTCACAATGCAAGAGAGTTGAGATGAGCTCAGGAAATGACCAGATACAAGTTCAGCATATGAGAAGGAGCCAGGTTACAGCATGAGACCTGCAGAGTATATATTGCTTCTGATTTGGCCCCAAGAAAGCAGTCTCCTGAAGGAAGCATCTGGAAGCACAGCTTTCTGCAGTAGAGTCTTGACCAGCTCCTTCAGGCTTCCAGAAAGATTATAGGGAAGGGCAGACAATAGAACAATTAACCTCTTCCTATGAGCCTTCTCTTAAAGGTCTCGTAACATCTGGAAGATTTGAGTGACAGCCTAGAAAAGCTGAAACCAAGAAACTCTCTGTATAATATTTTCTCTATTTTACTCCTGTCTACTTTATTCCCTCAAATTATGCTAACAGTCTTTCTTTACTGTCAATTTTAGACTGGACCTGGAGTTTAAAATGCACTGATTTGTGGAAATTGCTTCACTTGTGAATCATTGTTGTATAAGAGAATCAGTGTTTAGAGGGTAGGTTACTGCTTTTACATATAGGAGTTTTGTTGGATTCTGGGAATATGTATAATTAAATCACATGGGTGTCCTGTGTTATTGATATTCTGGAATCTCAAAAAGAATATATGAGAAGCTGGTCATATTATTTAACGAGTACTGCACAACAGAAAACCCCCAAAGAAATTTATCTGCTCACAACTCCGTGGGAGTGATAATTTAAGCAGGCCATGTGGGATGGCTTGTTTCTATTCCATGCGGTGGCAGCTGGGCTCACTCCTGTGTTCTCCATCAGTTGCAGGGGCTTCAGAGTCTGCCTGCTCCTGGATGGCCTCACTCACAAGGTTAGCAGTGGTTTGGGCTTTCAGCAGAGGTACTTTAATTTTCCCATGTGACCTCTTCATATAGTTAATCCAGACTTCTAACCCAGTGGCCAGATTTCAAGATGTCATGGCCCAATGTACAAATGCTCATCAAGCCTCTGCTTACAGCACGTCTGTTGATGTTTAATGGGACAGAGTAAGTCATGAGGACAACCCCAGAGCCAACTTGGAAAAGGACACACAAGGGCACGTATGATTAGAGACATGACTCGTTGGGGACCATTAGTATAACAATGTGCCACAGTTAGGGCTTCCCCATTGGCTTAGCGCTAAAGAATCCGCCTGCCAATGCAGGAGACTCGGGTTCCATCCCTGGGTCAGGAAGATCCCCTGGAGAAGGAAATGGAAACCCACTCCAGTATTCTTGCCTGGGAAATCCCATGGACGGGGGAGCCTGGCGGGCTATAGTCCAGGGGGTCACAAAGAGTTGGATACGACCGAGCAACTAAACAAGAACAAATGCCACTGTTCTGGTGAGGATAAGCCCTCTTTAGTGGTAACCAAGTATCCATATTGGTTCTGTGCCAAATGATACGGGCTAAACAGAGTCACACGCACTCATTCACATTCACTTGAGTGAGATTCTTTCAGGTAGGGCCAAATAGAATAAGAAGAAATCTTAAAATCTCTCTTTAAGAAGAAATCTTAAAGAAGAAATCTCAAATCTTTGAATTATTGGGGGGCAAAAAGTTCTCCTTAGCTGAGAGAAGGAAGTTCTTTTGTCCTTTTCTATGGAAATAGGAATTATCTTGATAATCAAAGGATTTTGATTGCATTATTTGACTTATAGTATCCATTTCACAATGTTTAATACTGTCTGGTGAGTGCAGCTAGACAGCAAGAAGACTTATTCAAAGTAGAAAATAGAAGAGATGGTAAATTCTTGACTTGCTATGGCCTAAGGGTTAACTTAATATTTTATCTTGATCAACTGCAGAAACTTTCTGGAGGGATTATAAAAGATTTGAGGGTGTGGTGGTTTTGAAATATGTCCACAAATTCTTTGATAGCCCTTCCTTCAACTGATACTTTTATTTTCTTTCTCGAGTTTGGACTCAACATAGTGACTCTCTTGTGACAAACAGTATGTGGCAGAAATGATGATTTGTGACGGACAAGATTAAGACATAAAACATATTTTGACTTTCTCTTCGATCTCTCCTCTTGAATCACACGCTCTGGAGGAAGCAGCAGCCAAGTCATAAGGACACTCAGGAAACTATAGAAAGGTCTATGTGGTGAGAGACTGTAGCATTCAGCTGACCATTATGTGAGTGACCCTCCTGGAGGCAGACTCCCCAAGCTCACCCACACCTTCAGATGATTCCAGCATCCCCTGATATCTTGAGTGCAATGCCATGAGAAACTCTGAACCAGAACTCCCCAGCTTAGCCATTCCCAGATTCCTATCTCTGTGAAACTGTATGAGGTAATAAATGTTTGTTGTTTTAAGATGCTAAGTTTGGAGATACTTTGGTGGCTCAGATCGTAGAGTCTGCCTGCATTTGGGAGACCTGGGTTCAATCCCTGGGTCAGGAAGATCCCCTGGAGGAGGAAATGGCAAGTAGTCTTGTCTGGAGAATTCCATGGACAGAGGAGCCTGGCGGGCTACAGTCCATGGGTCACAAAGAGTCGACAAAGAGTCAGACACGACTGAGCAACTAACACTTTGTTATACAACAATAGAGTTCAGAGGAGCTGAACCACCTCTATCTTTAATCCCAGATGCACAAAATAGTGCATCAAATGTGCTCAGGAAAATTGGGTCTTCCCAGGTGGCCCATTGGTTGGGACTCCAGGCTTCCCATGCAGTGTGGGGTGAGGGTTTGATCCCTGGTTGGGGAACTAAGATCCCACATGCTGTGTGATGTAGCAAAAAATTTTTTTAATTAAAAAAAATTGAAAATAACCCCAGTGATGCATGTGGATCAGAATAAACTGTGAAAAATTCTGAAAGAGATGAACCAGACCACCTGACCTGCCTCTTGAGAAACCTGTATGCAGGTCAGGAAGCAACAGTTAGAAGTGGACATGGAACAACAGACTGGTTCCAAATAAGAAAAGGAGTACGTCAAGGCTATATATTGTCACCCTGCTTATTTAACTTATATGCAGAGTACATCATGAGAAACGCTGGGCTGGAGGAAGAACAAGCTGGAATCAAGATTGCTGGGAGAAATATCAATAACCTCAGATATGCAGATGATACCACCCTTATGGCAGAAAGTGAAGAACTAAAGAGCCTCTGACGAAAGTGAAAGAGGAGAATGAAAAAGTTGGCTTAAAACTCAACATTCAGAAAACTAACATCATGGCATTCAGTCCCATCACTTCATGGCAAATAGATGGGCAAACAGTGGAAACAATGGCTGACTTTATTTTGGGGGGCTCCAAAATCACTGCAGATGGTGATTGCAGCCATGAAATTAAAAGATGCTTGCTCCTTGGAAGGAAAGTTATGACCAACCTAGATAGCATATTCAAAAGCAGAGACGTTACTTTGCCAACAAAGGCCCATCTAGTCAAGGCTGTGGTTTTTCCAGTGGTCATGTATGGATGTGAGAGTCAGACTATAAAGAAAGCTGAGCGCCGAAGAATTGATGCTTTTGAACTGTGGTGTTGGAGAAGACTCTTAGGAGTCCCTTGGATTGCAAGGAGATCCAACCAGTCCATCCTAAAGGAGATCAATCCTGGGTGTTCATTGGAAGGACTGATGTTGAAGCTGAAACTCTAGTACTTTGGCCACTTCAAGTGAAGAGTTGACTCATTGGAAAAGACTCTGATGCTGGGAGGGATTGAGGGCAGGAGAAGGGGACAACAGAGGATGAAATGGCTGGATGGCATCACCGACTCGATGGACATGGGTTTGGGTAAAATCTGGGAGTTGGTGATGGACAGGGAGGCCTGACGTGCTGCAGTTCATGGGGTCGCAAAGAGTTGGACATGACTGAGCGACTGAACTGAACTGATGCATGTAGAACTTGCTGATGTTTACTGACCTCTTTCCTACAAAGAGAGATAGCCTCCCCCTTAACTCATCATAGACTTGACCTTTAACTCCATAGAATTAACATGAGAATGAACACAAAGACAACAATTTTGTCTTCTGGGGAAAGAAACAAAAACTTCTGTGCAACACCTCTCCTGCTTACTTCATCTCAAGGAGGAATCTGAATCTAATGAAAAATACTCTACCACCAAAATAGAGCATGTACTGCTGAATTTCTGAGGGAGAAACCACTAGTTAATGGATCTGTCATGGACAGGTATGGCCAGGTGTAGACCGTCCCCATGAAGCCTACAAGGCGGTAAGCCCAGGATTACTACCACAGAGTAGGGCCACACACCTTTCACTCTTTCTTTCAGCTTTTTTCTCTTCTATCCACAAGTCTGAGAGAAGCTCAGAACTTGTTTTCCTTCAAACAAAACAAAAGCACAAAAACAAAACCACACACAATGGGGGAAGGATGTGAGGAACAAATTAAAGACAGTAACGTTGAAATATACATTACCATATGTAAAATAGATAGCTAGTGGGAAGCTTCACTCCAGTGTTCTTGCCTGGAGAAGCCCAGGGACAGGGGAGCCTGGTGGGCTGCCATCTATGGGGTCACACAGAGTCAGACATGACTGAAATGACTTAGCAGCAGCAGCAGCAGTGGGAAGCTGTATAGCACAGGGGGCTTAACACCTCAACCCTGGTGCTCTGTGATGACCTAGAGGGCTGAGGTGGAGTGGGCCAGCGAGGTTCAAAAGGGAGGGGATAGATGTATACTTATGGCTGATTCATGTTGTTGTTTGGCAGAAACCAATGCAACATTGTAATGCAACTATCCTCCAATTAAAAATAAATTTTAATGGCTGAGTAATACTCCATTGTGTATATGTACCATAGCTTTCTTATCCATTCATCTGCTGATGGACATCTAGGTTGCTTCCATGTCCTGGCTATTATAAACAGTGCTGCGATGAACATTGGGGTACACGTGTCTCTTTCCCTTCTTGTATCCTCAGTGTGTATGCCCAGCAGTGGGATTGCTGGATCATAAGGCAGTTCTATTTCCAGTTTTTTAAGGAATCTCCACACTGTTCTCCATAGTGGTTGTACTAGTTTGCATTCCCACACAATGGAGTATTACTCAGCCATTAAAAAGAATACATTTGAATCAGTTCTAATGAGGTGGATGAAACTGGAGCCTATTATACAGAGTGAAGTAAGCCAGAAAGAAAAACACCAATACAGTATACTAACACATACATATGGAATTTAGAAAGATGGTAACAATAACCCTGTGTACGAGACAGCAAAAGAGACACTGATGTATAGAACAGTCTTATGGACTCTGTTGGAGAGGGAGAGGGTGGGAAGATTTGGGAGAATGGCATTGAAACATGTATAATATCATGTATGAAACAAATTGCCAGTCCAGGTTCGATGCACGATACTGGATGCTTGGGGCTGGTGCACTGGGACAGCCCAGAGGGATGGTATGGGGAGGGAGGAGGGAGGAGGGTTCAGGATGGGGAACACATGTATACCTGTGGCGGATTCATTTTGATATTTGGCAAAACTAATACAATATTGTAAAATTTTAAAAGAAAATAAAATTTAAAAAGAAAAATAAGTAAAAAAATAAATTAAAAAATTTTTTAAAGTTAAAAAAAAACACACACCAAAAAAATGCTAGCTATCTCTTCATAAAGCCCAACTTATCTATTTCTACTTTAGCTGGATTTCAGAGCAAAAGCCCCAGCCAAGACTTCTTTGACTTCTTTGCTTTTCTGTGCATATATATACATATGTATATATATGCTTCCCTGGTAGCTTAGCTGGTAAAGAATCCGCCTGCAATGCAGGAGACCCCAGTTCGATTCCTGAGTCGGGAAGTTTCCCTGGCAAAGGGATAGGATACCCACTCCAGTATTCTTGGGCTTTCCTGGTGGCTCAGATGGTAACAAATCCACCTGCAATGTGGGAGACCGGGTTTGATTCCTGGGTTGGGAAGATTCCATGGCAACCCACTCTAATAGTCTTGCCTGGAGAATCCCCATGGAAAGCAGAGCCTGGCAGGCTACAGTTCATGGGGTCACAAAGAGTCAGATATGACTGAGAGAGTAAGCAAGAGGCTTTCAGAAAAGGAGGCAGAAGCAGGGTTTCAAAGTAGGTTCTAAGTGACCACTGTCTGTTGTTGTTTTTGTTGTACTATACAATTATTTAGTGAAATGGAGGAATCATTTGCTTGACTTAACTGGTGAATCAAGCTAAGAAATGGATTCAATGTCATTAGCCTGGACTATCTGTGAAATTGTCGGTCGAGCTAATGCTCTGTAAAATGTGAGAAAATGCACAATATTCCAAACAGGAATCTGGCACCATAAGATCAGGCAAAATTTCATAGTGTCGAGCTCAAAATAAGGCACATGGGAAATAGAAATTTCATATCCTTTGTCCTGATTTTGTAGTTTCTTACCCAACTCCCATATTTGAAGAGGCAGTTTTGCCTCGGTATAAACTGTGGAACTGGATCGCAGCTGATAAGCTGTGAAATAATTTAACCATTTGGGAAAAAAAAGAATTTTAAAAAGACCCAAAAGTTATCACTGTCATACCAGGTTAACAAAGTCTTCTGTTTGCTGTGAAAAGAACTTTAAGAAGTAAAATTCTGGGCAGTCTAAAGAACTGACTATATATATTAAAACTGTGCATGGAGTGTCTAGTAAATGCCAAATTCATTAAGTAATTATCTCATTTAATTTTTATTTAATATGCCTGTGAGGGTAACACTATTATCATTCCTATCTTACAGATAATGAGAAGAGGGCTTACAGAATTTAAATGTTGGTCATGATCACGAACAGAGGGTCAGGAGGAAAACTGAGACAGGCTGACCCCAGAATGTTCATTCCTAAACAGCTCACTCTAGTGTCTCTAATAGGAAAGAACCCTGAAAATATTGAAGTACTATTAAATACCACCAGCGAATTCTGCTCAAAGATTATGAGCTTTCACTCCTAGAGATACTTAAGATCTGATTATTTCAAAGGAGAAAAACGGAGAATTTTATTTATTATGTCTTTCCTTGGCTACCAGCTTGGTAATATTATAATCTTAAAGTCTATCTGTGTGTCTGTCTGTCTGTCTTCCTCCCTCTTATTCTC
Source organism: Bubalus kerabau (assembly GCF_029407905.1). Lineage (NCBI taxonomy): Eukaryota > Metazoa > Chordata > Mammalia > Artiodactyla > Bovidae > Bubalus > Bubalus kerabau. The sequence continues at coordinate 13,774,665 of NC_073631.1, read as the reverse complement.
ACTTTATGGGTTTTGGAAACGTCAGTTCTTTCTCTCTGATTCAAAGCTGTGTATCTAGGAGATATTCTCTGTGTAGCTCAAAACTGTCGCCTTCTTCCACATTCAAAACACAGCCTCAGGTCAAAAGCACAATGCCCTGACCAACAGCTCTCAACATCCTGGAGAAAATCTATATGCTGTACCCATCATTGTTGCCCAGTGAAGCTTTGTAAAATGCTCTCGTTTTACCTGCATCACTGAACAGATGGTTTTGCTGTCCACTTCAACTGTTCTGGCACAAAATCCACAAAGATAGCATTGTGCCAAGCCCTCGGCTTTGGACAGGAATATCAGCGACATCTACTGTTTGACTCTCTGTATTAATTCCCCCTGACTTTAGAACTCTGGCACGGAGCCTAAGGGAGCTAGCCAGACAATCTGAGCATCACTTCACCATGATGAAACAGAAGTGTCACGAATGAAATATCATGAAGATAGTTCTCCCCCGGGCTTTGTGATAATCAGGGAGAGTGGAACAAGGCTGGCTGTCAGCCCCTAGAACAGGTATTGCTTTCTCTCTACCAGGCTCTTGGTTCCTCATGAAAATATTCCCTAGCAGGTCCACTAAGCAACCCTCAGAACATGCCCAGATGCACATGAATCTGCAAGAAACAGAGTTAGCTGATTATTCCAGCATTCTGGATGCAATATCAGAAGCCCATCACCAGTCAACTGCAGGACAGCCCATATATTATAACCTACTCAAGTGTCCATTTTTTTTAATGTATGCTCTAGCTTGGATCAAATAGGATGTGCAAATATTGTTAACTGTTTTGTTTATGATTAAACTAAAAGCTGAACAAGTCTAGCAATTCTAAATTACAATCTGTATATTTAGGAAAACTTCCAATTTCATCACAGTATTAAAATAGCATGGAGAGTATAATATTATCCATATATTTATCGATCAAAGCATAAATATCATGCCAATTGAGGACATATCTAATCACACAGGCAGCATTGAGAACATCTTCATGAGATCTTGGTTCAGAAAGAAGCCACTGGAACAATCCTTCCTTGTCATGCAAATAAAAAGTAGTAATTAGGCATATATTTACAGGGCAAGTTTGTGCAGAAAGGGTGTAAAATGACATTTTTTAAAAAATCAGTTCAGGCTTTCTTGTCTGACAGTTCTAGTAGGCAAAGCTCGTCAGTGGAAAGAATAGACAATAAGCAGAAAAAATCTGACACCTTTTGGGCAAGACCTTGAGAACCCAACCTCTGCTTTCTAAGACTACAAATTAAGGAAACCTGGCAGAACAAACTGGGTTGCCCTCGCTGAGGTCCACTGGCAGAAATGAACTCTAAAGGCCCCCCAGAGAAATGAAACATGTGAGAAAGGGCACTTTGTCCTGCTGACATGGAGCCTCAGGGTTCATCAGCAACGGCTGAGAATTGGAACTGGAAGCCCTCTGGGACCCAACAAGCATATGTGAAGTAGAGGATGTGAAGATGGGAGTTCTTTCACACAAAAGCCACTTATAAGGAGCCATTCTGTTACCCAGTCTTTTTGCAAGACATTGTACCTGCTCTGAAGATCATCACAGTGATGACTGGAATAGGGGAATATCGGACACTGGCGGTTTCTTGTGGTATCTTGGTTAGTTCTCTCAACAACTCAGTAAGATTGACGTACTCCTCATTATTTTCCAGATGAGGAAATCAAGGCAAAGAGAAATTAATCTGTTTACAAGCATAGGAGCAAACGATAAAGCTGAGATTTGGGCCTTGATCTGCATAATACTAAATCTCATACTTTTTCCGAGTTTGAGGTCTTAGAGATGTGGTGTTTCCTGGAGATCACAAATTCTCAAGATGCATTCAGATGAATACAAACCAAAGTGAGTTGATAACTTTGGAACTGAAGCTACCAGAAATTGATGAAAGTAGATGATGAGAATTCAGAGGATAAAGGGAGATGGTAGCATACAAGTCAGCTTAGGTGGGTCAAGTACTGGTTACTGAAAACAGAAGGGCAGGGTCTGTGTGAGAACAAGTGGGGTAAGCAATTAGAATGAATTAATAGATAAAGGTAGACAGGTTTGGCAGAGGGTTTTATAAGTGGACAGTGGGATTTGAAGAGGAATTATTTTTTCTTGAAGGTAGAATAATAACTTCCTAAAGAGTTAGGGATTTATTGCCATATTACATTTAATCAGTGCCTTTTTCTGAATTAAATAATCTTATAGATTATACTGCACTGATTTTATACCATTGGGAAATAAGAATCTATATTATTTTGTAAATTAAAATCTCAAAGCACTAAGTTAGAGAACGGGATACTTTAAATTCCCATCACTGTCATGGAAATTAACTTAGTAAGTTTCTTATATTTTATATTAAAATAACAGTCTATTAATATAACGGTATACACAATGGTATACTATGACAGGGCTGTTAATTTCCTTTCCCAAGATCCAGTCTCTGCATTCACCTTTAGTAATAGAAGTCAATTATATAATTATTGACATACATTACTTCATAAGTTTAAGGTGTACAGCATAATGATTACATACATCATGAAATGACTACAGACTCCAGTTGCATTTGGGCAACCAAGTTACTATTCAGGAGACTGTATTTTGTGTAATTTTTTATGAAAAGGGACAGCTCAAGTCCATAAAATGAAAGTAGAGAACTTGTGTGCCGTCTTAGAAAGTAGAGCTTGTCTTTGACTCCTAAGTGTGGCAGAGTAGCAAAATAAAGGGAGACTGGATCCCTGACAATCACCAGGGTCATCAGAGTGACAGCAGTCGGCTCCCTGTAGACTCCTCTGCAAATAAGTTAAGATTCTCCTTGTGTAAGCTTCTACGACTTTAGGTTTTCTCATTTTATTTGGCCAGATCTGATCCTGACCAATATAGAACTAATTAGATTAAATCATCATTGACTTGAGCTGTTGTTAAATGCTAGATAATCTTCAATTAAAATTGTAGGAAATGATAAATAGACAATTCGAGTAATTTAAAATTTATAAATAGAGTTTGTGACTGAGTTTGATCCATGAGTAGCACATATAATAATGATTTGAAAGCTGATCTGAAAAGGATGAGTCAAAATTAGGTAATAATAGATAAAAATTGTCCTGAATTTCTTTCACATTTCAGGTACTTCCCACACAGAGCACAAGCAATAAAGACAACAGAATGTTTGGACTATTTCCTTACTAATTAATGTTCTTACGATAAAAAAAAAAATGTTCAAATGCAACAGAAATGTATGAATTAATTTTAATGTCCAGTATTCATTGATTTATCTATTCTTTTTTGTCAAATTATTGAAGAAAACGTGTTATATCTAAAGGTAATATGATTCTTGAATAGAATCCTTATGATAACTTACCATCCATTAAATTAATAATAAAATAAATAGAAAATTATGGAAGAGCCATGAATATCCTTGCTTAAATTTCGTCCCAAAATTTTGCTGCAGTTAGGCTCTGATTTTCTGTTTTATCATGTACGTGGTGTTCTTCAGGTAATTTCACACAGAGGCAGATCTCAGATGCCCTGATCACAGGGTAGGATACTTCCAGAAGAAGGAGCAAAGGTCACGGGAAAGGCCACAGGACAATGCTATATGGGATGCCATGCATACTTAAAAAATATGCACATTAATTGGAAGAATGAAAAAATAATAATTACTTAGAGAAAGTAGATAACCAAGCCCCATCTCTGTCAGTGAATGAAGAAGGAAGCTCCAAATAGTAACCTCCTTGGCTCCAAAAAGGAACAAATCCATTTAAACTGTCCCTCTAATCAGAAAGTGTCCTTGGCTTCCTCACTTTATCTTGCTTTATGCTCTATTATGGAGTGATTTCTCTAACCCCACAATCTCAATTGTCACTTATTTATAGATGAATCCCAAAGGTCCCTCTCCAGATTGCCCACTCCTGCCCTGTTTTCTAGGTCTGAATAATTTATTATAACTTGGATGTCTAACAGATCTCTGCAACCCAAAGACATTAAAAGGAAAAATAAATATTTTCTCCTACTCTTCTCCCAGCTCACACGTTCTCTACCATGGTTACATCATCATCTTTACTGTCCATTTCTATCTACTCTCTCTTATCCCCTCAAGGATTTACCTCTGCAAGATTCCTTTTCTTTATCCCCTCCTTTCAGTTGTCTCTGCTAATGATCAAAATTAGCCACCATCACCCCTATTTCCTACTAAAACCACTGGACGTTCTTCTAACCAGTCTTCATCCCTCCTGTCCCTTCCCCCTTCCACTGAAGACAAGTGATTCCCTAAGACCTAGATCTGACTATACTTAACCTCTCCTTAGAAGCCTTCAGTGACAATCTGTCCCTAACCACCTTTATATTTTCACCTCCTGTCGTTTACTTCCCATGACCTTTACTCCAGCAACATGGAGCAATTCACATTTCTGCAAACGAGATACCCACTGGAGCCAGGCGTGTATGGCTTGCCTGCTGCTCTTTGCCCTGCATGAGACGCTCTCTTTATGTCCCCCCTGTGTTGTTCCTATTACCTGTACGTGTATGTCTTTTTCATGCTTCTTTGTCAGGATGAATTGTTCTCCTTTGTACTCTAAAATCATTTAGTACACACCCCTATTCAAACACTTATATTTGTATGACACTTAAATTTTTTACTTCCCTTTTCACCACTAGACTGTGAGTTCTCTGAAAGAAGACGCCATATTTTACCCATTTTTATATCCTTAATATAGCATACTCTACCTTGTATATGGTAAGTGCTTGATTCTTCCAAGTTGATACAAAAATGTACATACTGTCACATTAACTCAAAGGTTTTTGTTTTATACATTTTTCTTTCTCTCTGAAAATTACCCATCACTTTAGTTTTTTGTGTTTTTTTTCCTCAAAAGGTAATGACTTGAAATAACAAGGGAACCAAACCTGGGAGACACTTGTACTGCTATTACATGTACACAGCACATTCTAAGCGCATCTAGTGCTTAATAACCACCCTAATTATTTATTAAAATTTAACTCTCTTTTCCAGCTAATTAAATTTGAATTTGGTAGAGCTATCCAATTTTGGCAGATAAGCAGCTTTTTTATGAGTATGTGTGTATGTTAAAAGCTGACTGGATACAACATTTGCAGCAGCAGTTTAAATTTCTCTACCTACTTAAATCATGGCAGTATCACCTCTTTAGCACAGGAAGGCTCTCCCAAAGAAACAATGAGACTTAGCCCATTGCCTCTGAAGGGGCAAATCTTAAATAATTTAGAGGCTCGTTATTTTTTGCTTTAATATCCACATACTTATAGATTAAAAGTACCCCTCTTTTAAAAAACAAAAACATAAATATTAAAAGAGTCTATAGCGTGATGTTTGGTCTTCCTAAATAATTTCTCCTACTATGAGTAAGTGATCTAGATGTTACGCCAACGAAGAAATGCAGAACCCTTATTACTTCAAACACCCTCATCTCAGAATGTATCAATACCAAGACAGGACATTCATTTTCTAAGAGACATTTGTCTTCCTCTCTGTTTTGGGATGCAAGTGCTATTTGTGGAGTACACAGGCAGAGGCAGACACGTTTTTATAGATGATGTACAGAGTCTCTGGAACTGCTGATATGATTCTGGAGCTTCGGTCACAAAAATGCCACACTCCAACAAGCGTCAGTCTACTCAACGCACCACTCTTGTAAGGGGACATCCAAATTGGATTGGCACCAAAATTTGATTACAATAGATATATTTTTAAATGGGGCGGTAGGCTGTAATTTTTTAAAACCTTATTTAAGTATTTAATAATAGAATATTTTAAACATACCAAAGAAATACCAAAAAATTGACTTAACAGCCTTCCATATACCTACCACCTATATTTGACAGGTGTTAAAATTCTTGGGCAAACTCCAAGAGATGGTGCGCGACAGGGAAGCCTGGCATGCTGCAGTCCATGGGGTTGCGAAGAATCAGACAAGACTTGGTGACTGAACAGCAACAATATTTTATCACAATTTACTTTTTTTTTTAGGAAATAAAACTATACTGCTAAATCCTAAGTCCCACTCCCTAACCTTTCTCCCTCTCTCTCATTAAGTGATAATACACTAAATAGTCGTATATCTTATTTATGGACGTACCTAAATAATACAAAAGTAAAAGACTTCTTTTAACCAAAGACAATAACAACAAAAAAAGAATGAGTTCATTCAGAATTTGTGAAGCTATACTCTAGAGTCTAGAATGGAACTTGGCAAATTTTTTAGGTAAAAGGCAAGATAGTAAATATTTTAGGTCTCTGTTTCACCTACCCAATTCTGTTTTTGTAGTGTGCAAGCGGCCGCAGAAAATATACGAATGAGCATGACTGTGCTCCCATATAACTTTATTGACACAAACAGAGGGCAAGCTGGATTTGGCCCACGGGCCATTGAATTGTATTAAACAGTTAGCTGAAATACAATTAGGTAGAGAGTGAGTTATTAATAATATTCACTACGGTTCTTGTAATAACTTCTTTGAAAGAAATCAAAACTGCCCCCAGGATCCATTCTCTCCTTCTTTCATACTGATACCATTTTTAGCATATGGTGGACTAGAATAACAGATGGATTTTCCCATATGAGTTTTCCAGACTCATATGTTGCTTGTGGCCATATGACTCAGCTGTGCCCAATGAGCTATAAGTACAAGGTCACGTGGCAGCTTCTGCGAACTTTCCTTAAAAGAAAGTTGGCACATGCCCTTTGGTGCTTTTTTCTTTTACTTCCTGGATCCTGCTGCTGGAGGTGTGGTTGCAGTCATCGGAATTCTGTTTCAGCTCATGAGGACATGAGCCCCACCATAGGAATGGAAGAGCAATGAGTCCAAACAAACCCAGATCTCTGGTGACTTGGCAGAAGGAGCTCTTCTTATTGCCCATCTCAACCAACTTTAATAATATTAATCCAGAGTTATGTGGGATTCTTGTGCATGCTTTATAAGTCGCTTCAGTTATGTATGACTCTGTGCGACCCCATGGACTGTAGCCCCCCAGGGTTCCTCTGTCCATGGGATTCTCCAGGCAAGAATACTGGAGTGGGTTGCCATGGCCCCCTCCAAGGGATCTTCCTGACCCAGGGATCGAACCTGGGTCTCTTATGTCTCCTGCATTGGCAAGCAGGGATTCTTGCAGCCACACCTAATTCCTACTGATACAACGTTCAGGCCTACTCAGCAGGCACTGGGCAGAACCTTCAGATCCACCTAACATCAATATTCTTGTCTAACAGAATGTCCTCTCCTTATCCAAACTCTGCATGGCTCACCTCTGTTCATCATGGAAACTGCTAGGGGAGTTCATGTTTACTTATATTAGAAAGTTAAACAAGGAGGCTTCCCTGGTTAAGGGAAGAAGGCTTCCCCCTAGTGGTTAAGTCTCCAGGTTCCAGTGCAGGGGATGTGGGTTCAATCCCTGGTCAGGGAGGTAAGATCCCACATGCCTTGTGGTAAAAAAAAAAAAAAAAAAGCAAAATGAAACATAAACAGAAGCAATGCTGTTGGAAGCATTTTGGAAGCAAGTTGGAATTACAATAGAAGCAATATTGTAACAAATTCAATAAAGACTTTTACAAAATGGTCCATATCAAAAAGAAAAATCAGAAAAAAAAGAAAGGTATACAGAATTATACAAAATGTAAAGAGCATGAATCTCCTCTGTACAACTCTTGAAGGCATAGACCTAAAGTGGTAGCAGAGACTTTCTTTTACTGCCCTAATTCTGATTGATACAATACCTATAGCAGTTCATGCAAATGCTAAAAATTTCAATGTGCTTTGTTCTACATGTTTTGTGCCTATTACCCCAGAGAACAGACTCTCCTAGCTACACTAACGAGTGTTGTTTCTACACAGGAGCCACTAAAATGGTGGCTGATGTTATTCGTGCTGCCGTAGTAGAGACTGGAAGCACAGACATGCTCGACTGGGCAAAACCCAGAAACAGTTATCCCAATGCATGAAAAGCAGGTCATCCATACTTTGAACTTAACATATTCTCTCCTAGCTATAACACCCTGGGTTTGAAATAGTTTATTTCACATCTGTTTTCTTTTTCAATGTTTTTTTTTTTAATTGTGGTAAAAGTCACATAATATGAAGCATGCTATTTCAACCATATTTAACAATTCAGTGGCACTAAGTACATTCACATTGTACAACTCTTGCCATCATCCATCTTCCGAATTTTTCACCTTCCTAAACTGAAACTCTATCTCCATTAAACACTAAGCCTCCAATCCTCCTCCCCAGTCCCCCACTCACCTTCCAGGGCCACTGGCATCTACCAGCGTGCTTTCTGACTCTATAAATTTGACTATTCTAGGTATCTCATATAAGTGGAATCAAACAGTATTTGTCTGTACCTAATGCAAATTGGGATGCATTTTTAAGGTTAACTTAATATATGTCCTATAAATATATACACTACTGTGTATAAAATAGAAAATTAATGAGAACCTATGGTATATCACAGGAAAAATAAAAAGTCACATCAGTTTATAAACCACTCAACCTCATCAGATCCTAGATAATGACTGGAGGAGGTAAGTTGCAAAGAGAATTACAATCTCAATTTAAATGCCATTGAAAATAAGAGAAAGATTAGCAGATACAAGTAATATTTCTAACATGGAAAAACTACTGGGGGAAAAGGAATCAGAATGTTAATGTTGCTTATCTCTGACTGGTGAAGTTACAGGTGGTTTATTTCTTCCTTTTTATTTTCTAAATATTCTCCAACAAACATGTATTGCTTTTGAAAACAGAAAAAAATGTATATTTCAAGTTCCTGAAAAAACTCGCGATTTTCTTTATTAAATCAGAGACTTAAAAATATGAGAAAAATCAACATGGCACAGAAATTAAAAGCAAATAATAGACCAACAATTTTCTTTTATCTGCAAGAAAGGAAGGCAACAAAGATGTGGCTACCCAAAGAGCAAATGATTTTCCTTTGGTTTGTTTTAGAGCTCCAATCCAATTAACCTTCCAGTTTCTTATTCTCTGAGCCTTTGAACCTCAGTTTTCTCTTCTGTGAAATTGCACCCATCCCTCAGTACAGAAGATTGATGTGAAAGCACCTGGATTTCCATTTCTAGCAAATGAATAATCAGTTCCAATCATTATAATAGCAGATTTCAAATAATTCATGAAATGCAATGTGGCCACTGAGCAGTCATGTTGAGTGGGGAACAAAGATGAATGGGAAAGTCTCCCTTGCACCCAACGATGTCACAACTGAGTTGGGAGAATTAGAAATTTACCTGAATTGTTTCTGTGCAATGTTCCTCATCACAGAGGAACAGAGTGCAATGGAGTTCAGAGGCAGATTAAGAACAGTTTTTCAGGACAGAGTATTCCAGTGTAAAGATGTAAAGAAACACTCTGGCAAGGGAAGTAAAAATGCTGAATTCTAGAGTTGGCTGTGCTGGTAGCAATGTGGCACAGGACAGGGTTACAAACCCTAAGTTTCAGATTCATCATTTTTCCAATTAGAAGGATTTTCCCAGATGATCTCTAAGATAACTTCTGCTTTTATAACAAACACTTATATAGTGTTTTATGTGAGAACCAACCTTCATAACTACAGATAAAAATTGTGCATGTGTGATATAGTATAAGGGTATACGTATGTTTAATCCTCATAAACATGAGGATACAAATAGAATGATGATTGTTCCCATTTTTCAGCTGAGGAACTGAAGCACAGATAGTGAAGGTAAGTTGCCTAAATCCTAAAGTCACATAACTGGAATGCAAATCTAGGTAGTCTTGAGGCAGTACTGTTTGAGTGAAGCCTTGAAAGAGTTTTAGGGTTATTTTTTTAATAACAAAAAAGAAATGAGTTTCATGGAAACTCACCATGAACAAAGGCAGAGAAGTGGGGGAACAAGAGAGATTTAGGGAAGCAGCATGCAGTCCTGGAAAGGGTGACCTTTGTATCTAAATACTAGAGTTGGAATATTTATTCATTTTATGATAGTGATAAAATTACATAGATGCTCTAAGCTTTAATTATCTGTAAAATAAGGATAATAATATGTTCCCTGTAGGGTTGAAATGAAAATCAAATAAGATAATACATGTAAAATGCTAAACACGGTGACAGGCACACAATGGGTACCTAATACGTGGGAGCTATTACTACAAATGAATAGCCTAGTTTGGGCAAAGCATGTCAGGATAAGGTGAGAACTGGACAATAGCTGGCTACAAAGGTACAACTTGGGAAGATTCTGAATGCCTGAACAAGTTTAGATTTTTTAATCGAGTTACGTAAAGTTTGCAAGGAGGGAATTTTTGTATGTTGACAGCCAATATTAAACTTGAGTTTCCTGAGCATTCACCTGATGGTAGGAGGAATATGATACTGAGGGGATCCTGGGCTAAATAATAAAGATATATGGAAAATAATCTACATCCATTTACAAGGATACTGGCTCTGACTTCCCAGTGTATGGGATTGTTGAATTTTCAGGGTAGAAATATATTATTATATTTTAGAAGTGTCAATTTCTTAAGGGCTAAAAGTATAGAAAAATATTATTAAATAGAAAATACCTGAACTGCCTTTATTCATTTATCATCCAAAGTTCAATGTCCAATCTAGTGACTTCTCACTTTGAGCAAATGAATATGTGACAGAAAGAAAACATAAACTAAATAAAAAGAAATAAGTCATAATTCAACCTACTTGGACAGTTACAGATTAAAAATGAATGTGAGGACTTCCCTGATGATCCAGTGGTTAAGACCTCACCTTCCGATGCAGGGGATGCAGGCTTGATCCCTGGTCGGGGACCTAAGATCCCACTTGCCTCATGAGATCTTTTTTGGCCAAAAAAGCCAAAAAACATAAAACACTGCTACCAGAAGCAATAGTGTAACAAATTCAACAAAGACTTTGAAAATGGTTCACGTTAAAAAAAAAGAAAGAATGACTGTGGAATCGGTCAATTTCACCAAAAACTAATCCATGCATTTATTGAAAATAGATCATATACCTTACACTTTGCTAAAGGCTTCATGTGTTTATTTCGATGAATCCCTAAAGCATACTCACAGTTAAGTATTTTATTATTGCCATTTTTTAAGTGAGAAAACTGAGATTCAGAGACATTAGTTTGCAAAAGTACAGAGAGATATTAAGTGACTTGAACCTGAATTGACAACCGAGATCTGCTGCTCTTTTATTTACTGCAGCTGATACCAGCACCTTCGCTCACACTTTCACCCACATCTCAAGCACCTGGCACTATTGCAACACTAACACTCCCACTATGACCATTATGACTTCCTCCACCTCTATTACCACTATCATGACTACAACCACCATCACCAAATCACCACGAGTACCAACACCATCCCCGTCACCACGACAACCACCATCACAGTCACTAGCACCGCCACTACCAACACCTACTTCCATATCACCATGGCCACAACCATCGTGGGCGACGCCAGCACAGTTAATCACCACCACCGTCATCACGACCACCACCACTCCCACCATCTCCATCATACTAACAACAATCGCCATCCAATCATCGCCCCTATTGCCACTATCACCAGGGTAACCATCTCTGCCCCCACCACCCCTGTTTCCTCGACACCGTTACCCCCACAGTCACCAGCATCAGAAGCCTCATCCCCAACACCAACACTGATTCCAAACATCCCCACCACCAACACTCCCTCCTGCCTCCAAGGAAGACTAGCTGCTTTAAAACCAAATATCCTCCCACGGAAAAATGACTGATGTCCATAATATCTCCCAAGAGTAAATTTCTTTCCCAGCTTCCTCCTATACAAGAGTCATGTCTTCAGCAAAAACACCCCTCTCCCAGAACATTGACCTCAGTATGACTGAGTACTACTCAGTAGTAGTACAGATAGTTGCTAAAATATTTTTAAGATCAAGAAAACCAGAATTAGTTCTATTCTCCATGGTCCTGCAGTAATGTATTTTATAGCATAAAAATATTTCTAAGTTTTGAAAGAGTGAAGTTCATAAAATGACGTGCATATTTGAAGGGAATGTTTCTAAAGCTTATTACTTAAAGGATAATCCATAAACCAGCATGTGGGCAGGGAAGCTTGTTAGAAATTCAGAATCTCAGGCCCCACCCCATGTGATAAATCAGAATCTGCATTTTAACAAGATCCCCAGGTGATCTGTGCCACCTTAAAATTTGAGAATCACTACCCTAAATCTCATAATTCTGCCACTCCGCATAAAACAGTGGGTGACTTTTGTCCATTTTTTTAAAGAGCTCAACACATCCTCATTAGAAACATAAAAATATTTATTTTTAAATAATAGCATAAAAATAAGTAATAGTATAGAGCTGTTTTCAAGTAGCTAAGAATCTAGCCAGCTGATCACTGAGTGATGAAAATAAAAACTGATATTCTTTCTTAGAGGAAGGCACACTTCAATACGTAGGAGAAATTTTGAGTTATGGAAAAAAAGAATATTAGAAAAGGGTTAAAAAAAAACAAAGTAAAATATGAGCAGAAAGAAACAATAACAGACAGAAAGATCCTTTAAATAGAACAGGAATAAAGAGGACATGGAAAAATGCTGCCCCCCTTTGAAGTAGAAAAAACAAGGCCGGTAAATGGTGATGCTCAAGTGACAGAGGTTTAATGAGATTCTGAAGATGTGATTTTCACTCCCCCCACCAATATATATGTATATAGTAATCAGTTTAGTACTCTGTAGTCAATTTTTATAAAAGATAGCCTCGGTGACAAGGGTAGTTTAAGAATCACCCCAGAGATGAAGCACCTGATATCTCATGGTCCTCTCTCTCTTTGAGTCCCTGTTCTTCCTCATGGTGCCGTCTCTTTATACTAAAAAACGCCTTTCTCTTTTCAGTTTCCACCTTTGAAACATGTGTGTTCCCTTGTCATCATCTTCCTCTCTGAGTAATATACTTGATTAAAAACAATTTCGGAAGTATTTATAGATGCCTACCAGGGACCCATTCTCCCATCATTTAAAATCAGAGTATTTTAGGATATTGGAGAGACCCACCTGATGCAAAGGAGTCCTGTTTCCCTTATAAACTGTGTCCCTTAGGAACTAATGCCTCTGTTCTCTTTCTCTATCTCCTCCGGCCAGCCAGGGTAGATGCGAGTGGGGCAGCAAATTCCAAATTTTATCAAAATATTTTCATACATTTAAAGTCTCAATTTTAGCAACAGGGTCCACTATTTCTCTATTTTTATTTTGCTTTAAAAATATCTCTTCTCAGTGTTTTATGCTGATTCCATTTTTTTCTATCCTTTAAGTGCCCCGTCATGCAAATTATCATCAAAATAACATTTTTGCTTAAGCTACGAACTGGAAAGAATCTGTTGTAAATGTCTAAACACAATATCCAAAGAAAAGTTGTCTGGACAATATATTCTATTGTAACATGATTTTATTTATGTATGTTTACCATATAATTTAAAATGTCACCTCTTATTTAAACTTAAAGAAAGGAAAACTCTATTTCTGGGGGCACGTATAGGCTTTGTGTTTGCAACACTCACCCACCCACATCAGAGTCTGTTAGAGCCAGAGTATTAGATTTCAGGGTGACGATAACTAGTAAAAACAAATCTCTTCCCAGGCAGAATTAATCCCCTCTTTTCTGAGCTCCCAGGGCAGTGGAACATAGTTCTGCTACAGATCTTTGAATTACTATTAATTGTTTAAATGGTCTGACCTCTCTATTAGAGGGGTCACAGGACTATATCCTGTGCCTAGAAGGCAACAATCTACTCTAATTCAGATGGCTAGGTGTTCAGTTTGGAGTTGGCTGAAACATTATTTTTGGGAAAAAAAATTCTGTCATTTAAAAATATGTGAATCTGTACAGAATTGCCTATTAAGATGATCTTACAAATATATAAAATATATATATATATATTTAAAATATATATCTATATCTGTGCTCAACAGTTACTGAATTAAGGCCAGTCAAATATATATTAAGCCAGTCAAATGCATATATAAGCCAATCTAACATATTAGACTGCCTATGTTAGAATCCAGGCTCCATGGTCAAACCATTAGTTATCAGCATCTGCATCTCTCTACAAATGAGAATAATAACCATACGCACTTCCCAGAATTAAAATGAGAATGCACTGAGAGCTTAGCATACAGCAGGTGATTGGTGTTCATTAAAGCAAATTCAATAAAGCTATTGATTTTTCATCAGAAAATATAAAACCAAGAATCATAGATATTAAAGGTAAATTTTGCTTTAGTTTTGAGGGAAGTTGTATATTCTCTTGCATTTTAGCACTCTGTCAACATATCCAGAGACAATCCAAGCCAAAAGTCTAGCACCATGCTAGGGTTCGCTCCTAATTTAACTTCATACGGACCAGCCCCAAAATACCAAAAATTACTGCTCCCTGTCCCACTTAGGGCAAGTCAAATACTTCCCGTTTGCCAGGTTCCTGATCACAAATTAAATACAATTAAATTACAGAGAGTCCTTTACATGTATACACACACACACAATTGCAAAAAGAATATATTCCAGATCCTAGTGTCACTTATTTTCATTTAACAAGGACTGAAGCAACACCGTATGAGGATTTTACCGGGGAGCTCAACATGGCCAGCTCTGTCTTGCTCACATCGCAGCTCAAGGTACCCGTGCCTGCCTGTCGGTGCTCTGCCTCTGATCTTCCTAGTATTGTCAGTACCTGGAATCAACAACTTAACTTCTTATTTTGTTGATTATATAGCTCTAGCCTCCCATAAGAACATAAACATTTTGAACTCAAGTATTCATTATTTATCAAATGAATTAATAAATAAATGCATGCATCATTTGCCTCTGCAGTTTTCCTCCTGGATTCTGAATTTCTCTGCAGAATTCTCACTAGAAACTAGGAAATAGCTGGATATTTCCCAACTTTAGCACACATGGGGCAAGAAGTTTCCACTGCCACTTAATGGTGTATGTCCCCACCATCTCCTCCTAACGGGAGCTATTCATTCATAAAGTTAACAGTTAACCCAAGTAAGGTTTGTGTAACTACAATCTGGAAAGACACTTCCTAGTTTAAGTGAAATTTGTTTTTTCTCTGCCAGGAGACTCAACTGTGTCTGCAGAGCAACACAACTGTGCTATACCCTTTGAAAGATGAAGAGGGAAGAGACACAAGTGCATTGTCTCCTATTTCCGGAAAAGACACAGAAAATCAAAGCCGGAGACTACCCTACCCGAGAGAGAGCTTGATCTATCAGGTGGAAGTTCAAATTGTTTTAAAAAGAAAATATTTCCTTTTCATTAAGGTGAATTATTCTTCTCTCTGTCATGATGAGGTCTATAAAGCTGTGAAGGGTAATTATATAAATGATAATTACCAGCTGTTGTCTATTTGGAAGGAGACGTAAAAGAGGAAGAAACAGACATCCTCAAATAGATTGTGGGTTCCTTGAGGGTAAGGGCTACATATCGTATTTTTGGGGTTCCCCCATGGGTAGATAGGCCAGTGTGTCATGACATAAGGTAATATTGAATATGCAGTGAATTGTGTGTCGAGGGATTGGGTTGTATTTCAAGGTAAGGAAAAATTTGTTGTTTGGGGTGTTAAACTAGGAATTGGGTTCCTGAGAGAGGCCAGAAATCTTTTCTCTAAATTTCTTTTCAAAAAAGAATAAACTCAAATGCAGCTATCCTGATAAGTGATTTTTCTTCCAAATATAACAAAATGCATACATTTTTATATGCGTGACTTTTCTCAGTCCCTCCAAAATGTGACCTTCCCTTACATAATCATATTTAACAAGAACAAGCTTTAGTAGAGTTAGTTTTTAATAAAAGGCAATCTTCCTTTCACTCACAGCAATTCAAAAATTTCATGATTTTATGGAAAAGTCAGTGGAGTCTAAAACCATAAATGGCATTAAAGTGATACAGCCAGAATCCTGGTTTTGCGGAAGAGAAACCTTGTTCTGAAGACACAAGGTTGAGAGGTCACTCGGCTCTCTATCTTTTTTTAAAAAAGAGGAAAGGGGACAGAAGGAAAGGGGCAAAGTCTCGTAAAGACAGAGAATTTAAAAGTCACAGGCAATCGGAGAAAACTTCAGAAATGTTTATCACATTTTAAGATGCTTATTTCTTGAATGCCCCTTTGATTAACTAATTTTATTTGAAAGCTTATTTGCAAATATACAATATTCCATTTGAAGTGTGGCTTATTATAAACAAGTATCTTAAGATAATTTTGATTGTGAGAAAAAGAAATATACTTTACTTTGTATCTCAGTACAGACACAAGTTTTTTGCTCACACCTGTCACAGGAGATGAACTCTGTATTTTCTATTCTACTTCATTTTTTAAATGTAGCTTGTGCCTCCCAAATTGGTTTCAGAACCCTATAACGGCCTCACGATATTTCTAAAAACACTGCCGAGTCCCCTTATCAGACCATCCCCAGGTTAACACCCACCCTCCAAGGGTCTACAGCACTGTATCTACTTTAGAAAATATTTTGACAGTGTTCAGACAGCAATAGAGTTAAATCTCTGTAAACGCCAAGTGCTTCTAACAGGTGCAACTCCCTTTAGCACTCAATAAACGTCTGTGTCCGACGGTCAATTTTATCCTCTTGAGAGGCCAGAGAGCCTCATCTTTGATCCCACTTCTCCTATTTCATCTTCCCTGAAATTTACCTACAGAGAACTCTCTTATTTTCCTCCAATATTGTCTCTAATTACAATCAGCACCTGAATTCATCTGGGTCCCTTATGCTTATACCACACACAGTTGGACTTATTTTATAAAACACTCATGCCATTTTCTCACTAATTCTTAGACTTCTGTTTTGTCTAAGTTACAGTTAAGGGTCTTAGACACCTTTGGTAGCTTTATAGAACCAAGCACCATCCTGCTCAGAATACCAGTTGCCAGTCGGTGATAATGGATGCCCGAGGATAAGCCTACAACAGAAGAATCTCCCTGTGCTTGCTTGGTAACACTATGCTGAGGACCGCAACACCCTCCGCTTAGCAGAAACTCTTCCTGATTCAATGTTGTTGCCACGATTTGGGCTACAATAGGGAAATGCTCAGTGCTTGGCCCCCAGAAGTTGACCATAAGGGATACTCAGACAACTTTAATAATTTTCTGTTTGTTTGCACTGGCAGAGGGTAATGAATGTTATGTAAGAGACGTGTCAAAGGAGGGCATGGTCAGGTAGGTGTTGGCTGGTCAGCCCCAGATGGTTAGCGGGGGGCTATTGAACCCAGGAAAAAGTCAAAGCACAGAGGGAATATTCATATCTACACCCAGAATTCAGATTTCTTGTACAGGTCTTGTTTGTATTATTGTGTGTGTGTGTGTGTGTGTGTGTGTGTGTGTGTGTGTTCCTTTGCAAGATTCCTCTCCCAGTGGTCCAGCTACCTTTCCTAGTCATATTCTTTACTGGTAAATACATCATTCCCACTTAGATCCTCAGAATGAAGGGACTGTGGGATAGTCCCCTGCACTGGGGTGGTGCTGTAGGGTTTGAATGCATGATGAGTCACACACAGCCCTCTGGGTCACCAGACTGGAGGTGGCAGCGTGAAGTGGGGTGGGTTATGGAGCAGAGAAGGAGCCTGGAAAAACAAAACCCCTAATAAGGTCTGCCTTACCCCTAATGAACCCCTAATAAATCTGTCCCTGGACTCTCTCTTCCCCCTGAAAACCCCCAATCAAATGAATTTGGGGTGCCCGAAGTCCCCCCGGAGGGTGGGAAATGGGAGTTCAAATTAGGACAGAAACACACGCACCTTTTGCCTATAGTGTAATCTCTCCAGGGAAGGGATGAGAGAACAGATGGGCGCAGGTTGCAGTCCCATTCACAGGGTACCGCTGACGCCTGAGTGCTTGGGAGCAACTCGTACTGTCCCGGAAAGTGTGCTGTGTTGCTGTCTGGCTTTCTTCCGTCCTATTTGGTTGCTGTTGCCGTTAGTTCTTTTGCTGAGTGCGGTAATGTTGGTAACTTGGACGGTCCACGGCCACTTCGATGTCCCGGGACACGGCGGGATGTTGCTTTCTTAGCCCAAAGTCTCTTGAACAGAGTTAGGAGGGGAAAAAAAGTATCCACGGCTTCCTTGCTCTATCCAGCGGTGGGCAAAAGGATGCTGAGGGCTGTGCGTCCTTGGAACCAACTTGCCCACCTCCCAGAGCGCTCCCGCCAGCCGGAATAGTGCCCAGCCTGGAATCGGGTTGTCCCAGGCTCTTCCTGGCATCAGAGGCTTTGGGAGTGGCGGGGGGTGGGGGGAGAGAGGCACTCGAGACCCCGGTCTTCCTCACTTCCTCACTCCGGGTAAGCCACTGTGCCCACCAGCAGCCCCCCGTATGAAGGGCGCTTTTTTTCCTCGAATCCAGCCTGCGCTTTCAGCTCTGCACAGCTGCCCCAGTCTGAATGCTCTGCCCGCACTTTCCGGACCCCCACGGCCTCTCTCCTTACCCCAGCTCCTTCCCCGGCTTCCTCTCAGAACCCCAGTGCCTAGCCCACCGTCTCCCCACCCACCTCCATCTCACTTTCACCACCTCGCCCACTAGGGACCCTCTGTCCGCAGGCTCCCAGGTGGTGCTGTCCCCCGAGCAGTGGCTGAAGGAGCTAGGGTGGCACGATCTCCAGGGGTGGGTTCTTTTGGAAACTCGCCCCTGCGGAATTGGCATCCTCTGGGGGAGGGGGACAAGGCTCCCCAAAAGCTACCTCCGTCCCCCAGCCCAGACTGTTGCCCCCTCCCCAAGGTCTAACTCGGGTCCCTCTCAGGCTCCTCGTGTTTACTCCGCCTTTCACTCCGGGGGGCTCGTGAGGTGAGCCCCACGCCGGGACTCCAGTAAGGCTGCGGCGGCTGGCCCAGCCCCACTAGCGGACCAGGGGGGCAGGGGGATGTTGCGGAGGCGTTGGGAGCTCTCCTGCTCCCCCTCCCTTTCCGGGGACAGGAGCGGGCTGACGGGGGCGGGAGGGTTCGGGGACAGGGAGGGGGCTGGCGCTCATCAATTCCGCTGCCACCTCCTCTGCTTCCACGGGGGGGTGGAGGGGGACGTGGAGGCGGGCCGGGTAGGGCGGGGGAGCGGACAGGAGAAGACTTAAGTCGGGAGAAGTTTGCGCCCAGCTCACTGCTGGAAGGGAAGGCGCCGGGAAGGTGAGCCTCCTGGACTTTGGGGAGGTTGGAATCAAGCACGGGGATAAGGCAGTTTGCCTCTTAGCCTATAATACAAGCTGGGGTTAGGGGTAAACTCTCACTTAAAGCAGAATTAAAGTGTCAGGAAATCAGGAGAGGGACGAGACAGAGAGCGCTCGGGACTAACGTAGTTTTCTCTCCACTAGGACGGCCAGCCCCCCAGGCTCTGGGTGGGCTGCGCCGCGCCGCTCTCGGACCTTCCTGGGTCGGAGAGGTGCTCACGCACCGTCCGCACCGCACCCAGCTGCAGCCGGCCGTCTCCTGCTCAGGAGATGCCCGCTGGAGCCTGAGTTCCTGAGCCTCTGGAGCCACCACCTGCGAACGCCCTTGGCTTTACTGAGCCACCATGGAGGACAACTCAGAGAAAATACTCCAGGTAAGGAGGGTCTTGGAATGAGAGGGATTTATTCCAAGCTCTGGGATGTTCCGGGGTATGGTGGAGATGCACTAGGTACCTGGGGTTTTGATTCCAAAACTGCAGTTTGATTGCGATGTTTGAGGGTCTGATTAGGGTCGGCTTAGTCTCAGTCGCCTCTCCTTACTCTTGATTAAAGGAAAGCTAGTTGTCCTGGGAAGGTGCTGAAACTCAGGGTGTCATGTTGAAGAGTCCTCTGATTGTGTGTGAGTTTTACTCTGCTGTTAATATCAATTTCCCTTAAAAGTTTCATTCTTCAGCTTCCTAAGTCTGAAAAATTACCCAATGAGGGCTGAATTTTGTGGATTTTTTCTAAGAGGTGTTTATTAACTAAGAAACAGATGATACTGGCATCTACATGCTGTGTCTTGGTTGTTCTCGATATTGGTAATGAGCCCAGTGGTCAATGGAGTTACTTGTTAAGTCATGTTTAACAGAGAATTATTTTCAACAATCATTTATGCATAGCAGCCATTCTTCACACCTATTAGGAAAAATATGTTGTGTGCATAGTTTCCAAAAGGGTACTCTTTCTTTCATGACGCTTTTTCTAAGGCCGGGTGAAAGACTTCAAGAAAAGCTCTAACATATTAGTTCTATCTTCCTGAAACATTCATTTTCCTTGTGGTCCAAGGAAATCCAGTCAAAGTCAAAAATTAACAATCCAGTTAGCTTTTTAACCCATTATTCAGGCTATATTTTGCAGAACTGTCTAATAAAATTTCCATCTGAAAGCTTTAACCTAATATTACATAGTACATGCAAAACTAGAAGGCAGGGTTCCATCGCCGATCATCAGGAGACCCTGACTGCCATAGTTAACCTGAACCAAATCATCTATTCGAGGTTATTTGTTGCATTATTGGGTGATGGAAAGTGAAATGTTCAAAATAAACCTAAGTGTGGCCACGTAGTTTCTGAAGCTAATCTTTAGAAAGCAGAGTGTCTAAGTTTGAGTGTATCTTAAATGGTAATAGAAAAACAAATGGTCCATATATTTGGGCAACCTTCACTTACTATTAGAGACAATGGTAGGAATGGTTTTAGTGTTGTGGGATTTTAGTGGTTTTAGTGTTGTAGGAATGGCTTTAGTGTTGTGGGATTTATAAAGTATCATTTGTAATAGCATGTTGGTAGCCTAGTCTGTGTCCAGTTGGAACCCAGCTTTAAAAGGTCAGAACTGCTGGTTTTCTATGCTGGCATTATGAGAGGGTCTAAGGTGATTAGCTTTGCAAAACAGCTTTGCAGTTGAAGTCAGTATTCTCAGTGGGCACTCATTTCTACTCAGTATTTTAACATAAGTCAAAACAACCATTGGTCGGGATTTGCTTTGGTTCCATGCCTCTAATCTACAGTTAATTTCAGAAACTACAGCCACAAGAATAATAGTCAATCCTTGTAAAGTACTCTAAGGTTATTTATTGACCATACCGACATACCCAATATGGTAAACATGAAATTCTTATTATGACTTATTCATAAGAACACATAAATAATCTTAGAGTTGTTTTGTTTCATGATGCTCGAAGTTGAAGAAAACTCTATTCTTAGTGAACTTCTCAGATTCTTTCAATGTTGACATGAATGAAAATATTATCTACTGCTGGTTTTTATTAGAGTAAAAATGAAATGGAAATAAGAGACTGGTGATGTGTTCAATGATAACCTAAACCAGTGTTCTCAACTCAGGCTGCAAATTAGAATCAATGGGAGAACTTTCAAAAAAAAAAAAGGATGCCCAGACCCTACCTCAAACCAATTAAATCAGATTATCTGATGAGGGGGTTTACATTGTGATGGCTTCTTTAACGTGATTGTATGTGCAGCCATGGTTGGGAACCACTGACTGAGGTGGTTCCCGTCGGGTTTGGTAGAGTCGGGTTATGTAGGAGAGTCTTGGAACATAAATGCCATATGCTCTATTGTGGGTCTAATTTTATTTTTAATATTTATAACCTGATATCCAAAATAGAAGTAATATATATTTTCTCCACCATTGATCATAGATGTTTAAACCATAATGGTTTCTGGTAAAAAAAAATATGTTCTTTTTTTTCTAAAAAACAAGCTATTGAGTCTGAAGCTTATCTGACTGTCCAGAAAATGGTTTAATAAATTAATTCTAGCTTTAAGAGCTACTGGAAACAATGTTTTACCAAATACAGAATTTGATCTCGTTTTTACTAAGATCTATATGATGTGTAATATGCAAATATATACCCTTTTGAAGGCAGAAAAGAAGAAAATAGTACCACGTTTCTCGGCACACCAAATAGCATAACCCGGGTGCCGACTACAGTCTAGTATTTTCACATAAATTATTTTCTTTAAAGCTTACAATAGCCTTGTGAGGTACCAGCTTTTCTTTTGATTTTACCTACAAGGAAATTAACCCATTAGGTTAATGAACTTGTTCAAAGCCACAAACTGAATAAATCTAATATGTGTTTGAACCCTGGTCTTCTTCTAAGTTCAGTGCTGTTATGAAATATAGTTAATACATATATTTATGTATGTACATCTATTTAATTTAAAGACAGCATTTTTCACAAAGCAGTATTAAGAACACAGATTCTGACAGGGCTCTCCTTGAGTTTCATGCCTGACTCTACCATCTTCTAGAAGAATCTGTATGGTTTGCGGCAAATTATATAACCTTTGCGTATCTTAATTCTCTTCATGAAATCAGGTTTTTCTAATGAGAATTAAATGAATTAATGTTGTAAATCACTTTGAGTAGGTGCCTGGTACATAGTAGGTTCTATGTAAGTGCTATGTTTTTTAAATGTCATTTATTTAAAAAGTATTTGTGATTATTTATGATATGCCAAGCATTCCATTAAGCCTGAAGGTACCTCGACAAATAAGGACCTGTCCTCAAGGTCAATAGAGAATGACCAATACATAAGTAATATTCCACTCAGGTATGAGATTTTATTCAACTTTAATTATAATTAAAAGCATTATTTTATGTGATCACTCTGTGCTTTTCAATATTGATATGACCTTATAGAGGTCTATAAAATAAGTATTACAAAACAAATTACAAATGAGTATTACAAACCAAGTGACAATATTTTGTGTTGTCACCATGGTATTAACTTGTTTTCAATTCTATCAAAACACAGAAAATAATATTAATTTATGTTTCTGGTTTCACTTTATGAATGTAGAAAACTAGTAATATGGAAAGGTGTTAAGTTTTCATATGTTTATTTTAGCAATGAAGAATTGAGAGGGGAAGAATTGATAGAAAATGTCATCAGAATCTATTTCTCAATATTTGCAAGTGCAGTTTTCCTGAATTGTTTTTCCAAAAAGGGTGTTGTCTGTTTGGAATGCAGTTTAGTGCTTTTTTTTTTTCCTCAAAAGAAAAAAAACTTTTATGGTCAGAAGCGTGGATCAAGGAGTGCAGTTAAATGTGTCTAATACCCAGCCAACCAGCCGGCTCTGCAAGACCATTGCTCATGGAAGCTGACTGCACTTCTCCCACTGTGCCTTCGGCTCCATGCCCTTGACCTGCACTGCAGGATACCCCAGGGTTTCTCTGGGTACCTGAAGTATAAGATTATGTCTTTGTTCAAATGAAAAACCTCTCTTTATTAAAAGTAGCATATGAATTGGTATTCTCTGTAGAGGAATAATACAAATACTCTAAACCCAAGGAGCTATTTCTCAAAGAAATAAAGTATCTGGCTTCATGAAATATTTTCTGCTTTTGTAATCAGTATTTAACCATTCTATTTCATTAAAATTTCTGTTTGCAAATGTGTATCTTGCTTCTGTCTTATCAACTCTCAAGGCTACTCCAGATTTTTCTCATGGAGGCTGCATTTTTCTTCTGCGCAGTTTCACTGCCACCCCTCTCATTTAAGCTTTATTACCTTTAACAAAATACTTAAATGTCCCCCTAATATTCAGCCACGTTTAGTCTCTCTGTAACGCATTCAGTGTTACACACACGGTCAGACTTGTTTTCTACGCTCCCATTTTGTCACCCTGTATTCGTAATTATTCACTGCTTGCCCTGGGAGCCTAAGACTTAGAACCACTCCAGCCTAGCATGGAAGAGCTTTCACGATGTGATCTCATTTTATCTTTCCCATCTAAGCCAAGTAGAAAACCTCAACAGCTTCTTAATTCCAGTTCCAATGGCACAAAAATTGAATCCAGTCTCTCCATCATTTTCAGCCCTTATGAAAATTTTCAGCGGGCACTTTGAATTGATATTTTATTGCTTCAGAATTGGGGTATGGGTGGGAGGGGGCCCCTTTACATTAATGGTTTATTTGCAGAGCTGCTTTACTCTAGTTTTAGTTTTTTTCCTGAAACCCCATCCCCAATTCTTGCCTTTTATTTGTGTGGTAGTTCAGAATTTGGCATTTCAAATATCACCTTCCCCTGTCCTTCAGAACTATTCAACATTCCCCAGTAACACGTCTAACAAATTACCATTCTCATAGCTTTGTCCACATTTAAAAACTCAATAAATGTTTACTAAATGTTCATTGCCATCCTAGTCTGGGCATATTGTGACAAATTACACTTCCCGGCTTCACGGGGGACTGGAAGAGTCAGACAACCCAACAGACAATCACGGACCCGTGGGATAAGTACTCCGAGAGAGAAACGCCAGTGAGCGCTGCCCAGGGAGGAACAACCCCGAGCTGGACACCGTGGAAGCGTTCCGAGGGAGGTGACCCTAAACGGGGACATGATTCAGCATTTAAGTGACAAAACAATGAGCCAGATAAGCAGGGGAAGAGATGAGCTGTGTTATAGGCAGGACACCAGACCATAAAAAGCCCCGGAGGCTTGAGCCAACACTGTGATTTGCGAGAAGCCACAGGTATCCGGAGGCACCCAGAAAGTATCCTGCGATGCAGGACACGGAGTCGAAGGCCCGAGGTCGGGGGAGAAACACCTACAGCTCCAACAAGAACTAGTCTTGCCGAGCTAACTCGGTATTAGAGCAGTACGGAATCTGCCACCCTCTTAATTTGTATCCATTCTAATACTCTTCCTATCTTTCAGCCAGACTGATGTACCAAAAAGGCAGATCTGATTATTTAAATGTCCGCTTTTAGCTCTTTCAAGGATCCCCATTGTCCTCATGACGAAATGCAAACCCGTTAGTTAGCACAGCGGCATGGAAGCTTCTTGTGACCCTGCCGACCTTGCCAGGACTAATCAAAATACCTTCTGCAGTAACAGAGAGAAGCAATTGGAGTCACCTTGGTGGAGATAGAAAAGAAAAAGGAAAAAACAAACAAAACAAAAACAGGAGCTTACAGGAGTCTGCAAGGGTAGTTGATGAATGATAGAAATGTGAACTAGGAAAAGTGAGGGAAAGGAACCATTGTGTGATCAATTTCAAGTTTCTTTCAGATTATAGGAGATTATAGAGATTACAGGAGAGATGGATGTCCTTCACATAGGACAAGTAATATTTTGGGAAAGGCAGATAAAGAATTTAATTAGAAATGTGATGCGTTTGGCTTATCCACGTGGCAATGTCCAATAGAAGTAGATATAGAAATGTGTTTCAAGAGAGAATTCTGTACTAAAGGTACAGGTTTGGGAGACAATCATATAGCTGTTTCAGCTGATGGTGTAGGAATGGAGGATATGGCCTATAGAGAAGTTAAAAAAAAAAAAGTCAAAAATGAAGGGACAAAAGCAAGCACAAAAGTAAGAACATCTATTTGAGAAAGCCTATTTTTTAAGGGTCAGTGGAAAATGAGCCTGCAATAGAGATGAAAGGTTAGATGAAAGGAAGAAACACAAGAAAATATCGTATTAGGGAAGCCAGAGAGGATAAAGTGGGCAGGCACCTAGACTCAATGTTGCGAGTAAGTCAAATGGGATAAGGATTGAGAGATTGCAACTGGATTTAACTAAGAGAAGTGAGGAAAAGCAAACATTGCGTGTACACAACAATTTCAATCAGTTTGATATATACTCCTTACTCTATCTCCCCTTTTTGAAATCTTACAATTCCCTATAGTTTAACTTAAATACTGCTTCTTTTTTAAGTCTTTCCAGTGGTCAATTCCCCTGCTCTCAAGCAAGATATAATATCACACCCTGTGATATCTCTTTCCTTGGGGCTTCCAGGGGTAGCATGCATGCACACCTGTGTGTGTGTGCCTCTGTGTATATAAAGTATTCTTCCCTTTTGTCATTCATTCATTGAAATAAACTCTTAATCTCTTGATATAACAGTGTATTGGGGGAAAATATGAGTTTTATAACTCCCCTCCCTGCAAAGATTGCAATCTAGAAATATCCCCTTTCAGCACCCAAATGTCTCCCAGCATATGTGTGTACTTAGAAGCTGCACAGGTGAATTATACAAGTGAAAGATGCCAATTTTGGATCACAAAGTATACCATTTTATATTTGTTTAATGACATTTTATTCTCCGTTTTCTGTTGTGGAATATCTGGGTTTTTTTTTTTAATTTCCCTACTATATTAAAAAGGACATTCACATATTTATCCCATATCCAGCACACACAAGAGACCATCTCTTCTCTTCGTGAAATGGGTTAAATTTACCTAAACATGACCATGCTTTTTTTTTTTCCCTGTAATTATTTTTGTTGCATTGAGGCTTAAGTTTTCCCACCTTTATGGTATCAGCTCAATATTGCTACAGATTTTAGCCCCTTGTCTCTCAAATCAATAACCCATTCACATCTCAAAGCTTCTTACACCCACACTCTTTTTTCTGGATTGAGTTGGTGTTGATTGGAAGAGCCAACTCTGTTCTCTTCATTGAGCATTTAAAACAGAACTTACCTATTCAGAGCATAGCATTTTGTTTAGGCATGCAGAAGCATTTCCCACCGGCCTCTTTACACTTTCTTAATCACAAAGTGGATTCTTCTACTTCTCCCATGCTTCTTGCACTAGGCGGAAGCTACTTAAGTAGTATTTATTTTCTGTAGAAAAGAAAAAAAATAGAACTGACCTCTCTCATGTTACCAATATGGACTGGCATCCTGGGAGCAATTAATTCTCAACTATTTGAATAACTGATCATCAGCAAGTTAATACCTTTAACACGTTAGGAATATAAATAAAATAATTACGAAGCAGCTATAATTCACTGAAGTCCTACTGTGCGGGAGAGAGTGATGTGCTGTCAGTTCTCATGACAGCCCTATGGAAGATTATCGATCCCAGTCCATAAGTGAGGAAGCAGAGACACAGACAGCCAATGAGGCTCACCATGCTTCTCGGAAGGGGCAGAGCTGGAACTCAAGCCTGCTTGCCTAATGCCAAAAGGTTGGTTTATTTCACAACTGCAGTCAAATGAAATTTTGATGACAACTTAGACATCTTTTATTAGAATTGTATATATGAATTGTCTTGAATGATCAGAGCCTTTAATAACCAATGGAATGGGGAGCACCTCTCCATGGACATTTTAAGTCGGTCTCTCTGGAGGTGTCAAGCTCAGTTTTCACACCCACTAAGGTTTTAGGAACTAAGCCTCTCGCAGTAACCAATGCCCAGGAATTTGGACGCATTCGCCTGCGTTCCTGAGCCTCCCCTGGTTCACGCCATACGCCAAGTGGGCGTTCTAGGCAGCCATGTATGTATGTAGGAATTTCATGCACAGCAGTTAAATGTGACATTAGTTCTTCTAGGACTTTAGGCTTTTATGTCTGACCCAGCCTATTTCTATGAACTAAGCAAATTAATTTGTTGTAAACAAATATGAATTTGGTGTCAGCTGACTATGAAAACTCTATTTATCCCTTTCTGGAGCCCAAAAGTAATAGCACTTACCCCAGGACTAGACTAGGAAAAAATTATCACTTTGATGATAATTTTTAAAGGAAAATTATGCCATTTTTTTAGAAATTTCCTCTCTGGTGGGGTTTTCATGAAGTCAACTTGGGCAACAAGGGAAAAAAGGACAGGTGACATGCATTGCTGCCAAATTTAAATTTCAAATGGACTCAACTCATACATTAATTAACCCAAACTTCAGCATAATTATTTGTTGCTAACCTTAAGTCCGACAGACAGAATTCTTACAAGCAGGAGAGTGTAGAAAATGTCAGTGTTTACGGACATTGAGGTGGGATCTGTTTAGCCCAAGATTCAGAGAAGTTCCGGCACAGAGAGCACAATAATGCAGATTGCTTTAACACCTCATTCCCTGGACCCACCACAGGGCTAAAAGGTCAGGACAATATTAGAACACTTTTTCATCCCTAACATCATATAGACTGCAAAGATGGCATTAAGGCAAAAGAAAAAATCCCAGCAAAGTGGTGAGTGATCACTTGCTCGAGGGCCAATTCAGGAACAACGAGACTTTACAGGCTTGCTCCTTTTCCCCATTCAAAAACAAGAATGATTTTATTGCCTCCAATGAGGAAAACGTATATTCTTGCAAATTAGATATATCATTTTAGTGAATAGAAGGTCAATGAGAAACTTGGCCTTTCTTCTTAGCTGCTGAAGTGTTAATAATTGGGGCAGATTTGAGTAGTGGCAACTTGGAGTCAGCATATATCAACGCTGGAAGTTGTCTCTCTGAGCTGCATTTTAATTTGTGAAAAGGCACTCCTAGTATTTGAAGTGATGCCATACGTTTTCTCGGTAGCTAATATTTTATCCATATTTTTGATGCGGAGTTGAACGCTTTCACTAAAGAGCAGACTGAGGCAGGGATGACGTAGTCCTCCCCAGATGCCAGTGCTGCCCTGTGAGCTCCAGCCTTCTGACTCCAAGTCCAGTGCCTCCCTGAAGAGTCTGCAAAGGGGCAGGGAGTCATGAACATTTGCAGGCAAATATTTGCATGAATGTACTTAGAGATGACCACATGGAGCGCTAAACACATGAATAAGAGTGGCCCTGGGCTACATTCCATAAGAGGCCCAGCCTGTCTCTGGAGTCCCCTCCCTTCCCTTACTTTCCCAAAGCCCTACTGCTCACAGTATTCCCCTTTATTCCAGAAACCTGTTCTCCTAAGAAAAAGCCCCACTGCTTGTCTCTCCACAGTCTCCCCCTCAACTCCTTTTTGCCCCCACCCCCAAATCAATTGCTTTTCTTTTACCCTATTCCTACAAACCCTGCCATCTGCAGATTATCTGGTAGTGGCATAAACCCTTGCTGTCTTCAAGAAAAAAACAATCACGTTATCAATGATTCAGGAGGTAATTCTTGAACCTGGCATTCACTGACATGTGTTATTTGACCAATCAGTTTGGATCTTTGGTATCAACTTTGAAGCTTGATGCTACCCTGGAGCATATTAAAAGCTTCAAAGTCCTATTTGCCCTGTATCCTCCGCGGGCAGTGTAACCAACCAGGGTCATCCCTGGCAGGGCCGCTCCCCTGGCTCCTGGCTGGCCTGCTCACTGGGCCTTGCACCCCTCCCCTACATAGTCTCTGCTCACACCTGACGTAAACTCCTAGCATGTAGATCAGAGCAGGTATCCCCCCGTGCATCATCATTAAGGGCTTCCCACCACCCCCATGCCCTTGCTGCCCCACTCTTCGTTGTGGCCTTTAGCGCTCTGTGACCTGGATGTCCCAGCCTCACTGCTCCCATCCCATTTACCTGGACCCCTCAATCCATTCACCAGAGCACAACACGTCTTTTTCCTCCTCACACCCTCCACAGGAGGTCTTCCCTCCGTCCACGATGCTCTTTCACTCACGTTCACGTCTCTAGCTGCTTCCCTTACTTCAAACCTTAGCTTAAATGTCACTCCCTCAAAGAGGTCCACCACAGTCAATCACGCTTTCTAAAGTATGTGTTGCCCTGTTCATCTCTCTCTCTCAGCTCCGTGATTATTTCCTAATAGTTAGAACAGTTCATAATCATTTTATTTTCCGTTCTTGTCTCTTTTCTGTCACCTTCATTAGAATATAAAGCCCATCGGGTCTGTCCTGTTGATTCTTTTTATTTCCAGCACTCGATTAATATGTATTTAACAAATGAAGGTATATATTCATTTAATCTTGTCCTCACAGCATTTCTCAATTTACACAGCCACAAGACCGTTTTGTGATACACCAGTTCTTAATACCCTGCTGAAAATCTTTGGGAAATCTGCCTTTTCAGAAAGTTAAGATAATAACAGGAACTTTAAGTACTGATGCAAGGGTGGCTTGGGGCACGTGGGCCTTTTTGATCATTTTCAAATTTCCTCTTAGATACAGCTGTTCACAGTGGGATTGACCATATGATGTCATATTCATGAGTCTAAATGGGTCTGGTACCTGCTGAGACAGAACCATATCCAGGCTTGTAAGAGCTAATTTTAGTCTGTATCGCTTTGGAGGATATGTGTTTTCTTAAAAAATCTAATCATTTTTATAAATATTCATAATTATATCTTCTGTTCACAGCCTTGGTTGAATCTGTAATTTTTACCAAGATTATCACCTGCCTGCTTTGCTGCCTGTATATAAAGACAGGCATTTCTAAGTAAAATGCTGAAGAACTTTCCATGAATTCTTTGGTTCAAATGGATTTTTCCTAAGTATTTCAAGTTGCAATATGCAAAACTAGCTGAGGAAAAGGCATTCTGTCACAACAACCAACTTGTACATGGTAGGTTCTTAGGAATTAAGTTTTGGTGTTGTAACTGACAGGAACAAAGTCCAATGTGAAACTTTGACCAATATCTGATTCACAACAAAATGTGTAATTTTTCATTTTCAGGGAAAATATGTATTAAAAAATTTCAAGGAAGCTTGGTAATAAAATAGATTTATTGAAATATTTCAATAATGATAATAACATCTAATAATTACATAGCACTTACTATGAGCCAGTAATGTTCTAAGCCTTTTATAGATATTAATATATTTAATCTTCATAGCAACACTCTCAGGTAGGTACAATTATTATCCCCTTTGCACAATAAGGAAACGGAAGCAGGTAGAGGTAAGTTACTTATGGAAGAACACACAGCCAACCCAGGACAGAATTGGAAAATGAAGGAGGTCTGGCTTCAGAGAGTAAGTAAATCCTAAAAGAAAAGTGTGTTTATTGTACATTTATGTTAAAAGCTTTACAGTCAAAGTGTTGTTATCATGATGTAAAATGTCAACACGACATTATAAACAACTATACTTCAATAAAATAAATTTAATAAATAATGTAAAATGTCTTTCACTTTTAAATTTTTTTCAACAGGGGATCCATGGATTTCTCTCTTTTTAGAAAATTAAAGAAATTGAAGTGGTTTTCCTTATTTGTTCTAAATCTTAATCTCTCCAGCGGTCATAGGATGCACCTGATGTGATAGTATTCCACTGTGGTTTATAAGAAGGGGAAATTATGCTTTGCCAAGTTGACATCTCATTCATAAAAAGCAGAGTCAAATGCGAAAACTCTGTTCTATTGTAAAGGTGCAATTTCTACTTAAAAACAAAAGCAAAATTTTGTCTTAGCAAAATATAGTTTTAAATAGCATTTCAAAACTATGTCTTGATTACTTACATGAAAATTAGTCAGAAACCCATGATAGATAGGGTTTTAATGATGTGGAGGGAAAAAAAATTGCTCTAAAAATGGCGAGTACAAATACATTGAACTTTAATCAGTCTAAAAATGGTCAAGTTTCCTATTCACTCACTTGAAGATGATAAACTTTCCAAGATCTATTTTGGACCATGGCAGCACTTTTCCACGTGTTGTGAATGGTCTTATTTCCCTGTGAGATGACCACTTTGGCACTCTGTGTACTTGTGCAGTGGGTGGGGAATCTGTTCAGAGAGTCAAAGGAAAATCTGTGTGTGTTTCCATGTTCAAGCTGCTCAGCCTTTTGCAAGTGATTTTTATTTACCATCTCTGATATGTTTTTAGTTTATTTACCATATCTGCAGTTATTTTCCTTTCTAATATCAATTTTAGCTCTTTTGTTTACTATTTTTTAATTTTTCACATATGCTATTATGTGATATGTTTCAGTCTAAAGCTTTTTTCCCCCTCCACTGTTAAGGCCAATTTTAAGAATAATGAAAGAAAGAATGGAAAACATGTGTTTATGGGGTATTTCACAAAATATTGATCTAGAACCTAACTGCCTCACATTAGCCTATCCAATTTCACTGTGAATCAGGTCATTTTTCCAGCAATAGGTTATCATTTTAGAGGCAAGGGAAATGAATGTACTCTAAAGGAAGAAGGTTTAATCCTCCAAAGTTGTATGAAGTGTAATCACATTCGTGGATGGGGGGAAATGTATATACAGCACAAGGAGAAGCAGTTTTTTGTATTTCAATCTAGTTGGAAAAGAAAATCTACTCTTAATATTTACTGTGTCGATTTGATATGATACTACATTCTAAGTACTCAAGAAAAATAAAAGGGCTCAGGATCATCTTTGCCCTTCATCAATCTCAAAATATTACAGAGAAATATTTATATTACCCTCAGTTAACACAAAATATCCTCTGAGGACAGGAAAAAAATAAATAAATCACTTGGTCTTTAACACAGACACTTGTCTTGAATGCTTTTGAAGATTGATCAGTGTCTGTAGCAGAACAGAGCGCTTATCATCCTATTCTGTTTAGGGAACCTTCAGATAGGTAAATTAGCCTAATCAATTTAGCAGAAGTCCAAAGTTTCATAGACATTGCCTTGTAGAATTTATTTAATCCCAGCCTAAGTTCTTCTCTGCCAGAAAGCCAAAGAACAGTCTGGCTTACAAATGAAGAAGAACAGACCGACTCTGATGATAACAGATTGGAGCTGGAAAGGTGAGATGGAACCTTTCTTTGTTGATTTAACGATTTTTTCCCAGCCCCCTTCCAGTCTGTACCACCTCTTAGCATAACAAGGACAATACTTTTAAGTCCTTCTTCATATTTATTTAAATGCCCAGCTAAATGATTCAGAATAAAACCCAAAGTTTTAATAACACCAGGTTTTGACAATAAAAGTTGTCTCTCACTATCCATTTGTCATGTGTCCCTGTTCCCAAACTTCATTCAGATTCTTAACACCTAGTTATGTTCCTTTAAGTTAGTCCATGACCTACTTGTGTATTTGATGAATTTGCAAAAGAATGTAACACCTTTCTCTCATGCTCCCTCTTCTCAGTCACTTACCAACCTTCTAAAACTACCTTTTCCCCACTCCTTAGTATGCATCTTCTTACATATAATTAGAGAAGATCTTAGCTGTCCTAATCCAACCCCTTCATCATACAGATGAAGAAATAAAGGAAATATGACACCTCCGGTATCACATAGATGTTTCACTTTATCCCCTTAGTCAGATGTTTTGGGGGAACAGTAAAAAATAGCTGTTCTAGTTCCATACTATGGTGCATTGAACAATTTTTAGATTTGGAGGTATGTATTAGAAAGAAAATAGGACATTCTCTATCAAGGAAAATTCTCCATCAGATCATAGCCGTACAAGCTGAATTTATCCTTCCTTTTGATCTCATTACTGTCCAGAATCTACAACTGCCAGATACCACCCCACAATAAAGAAAAGAAAGGGTTGAGATCCAGACATAACCCCCGTAATAACTAGCAGGTAGAAATGTGGGGAGCTAGATGGCACCTTAGGGGACCCCCTGAGTTGTCCATGCTGATGGACATGAAAATAGACTTAGGCAGAAGAGAAAACAATCTTATCTGGTCTTACCATTATTCATTGTTTCCAAGCTGGAAAAAAAAATTTTTTTGAGTCTCTTGTCTTTTTTCTTTCCTCTTCACAATACTTTTAAGCTGAGCTCTGAAATAGGTATTGCTGAGTTTTTAAGTGATAATCACGAATGTGCTTTGCTTTTAGGATTTTTCAGTGTGCTTGTTTTAATAACATTCAAAACTTTCCCAAGGCAGTTTGCTGATGGAATTGCTTTCAGGTGCATTCAGGACCTTAAGGGACAAATAGATGGGACAGGTGAGTTTTTAGGCAGATGATGGAGGGATTGGCTGGGACAGAGTTTCAAGTACAACACCAAAGAGGGGCTTGGAGGTGTCAAGGACCTCCTGCCAACTGTGCATGCACTAGGGGAATGTGGAAGGGAAATGCCACAAAAAATAGTAAGGACTACCATGTATTGGGCTTTTGACAAGTGCCATTCTATGCACCAACACACCCACTCCAGTGTTCTTGCCTGGAGAATTCCAGGGACAATGGGGCCTGGTGGGCTGCCATCTATGGAGTCGCACAGAGTCGGACACGACTGAAGCAACTTAGCAGCAGCAGCAGCATGCACCAACACAGATTGTCTCATTTAGGCTCCACAACAATCCTGCAAGCTAGCTATTTTTATTTCCATTTTACAGATAGGTAAACTGAAAATCAAAGAAGCTAAATAAATGAATAATAATAAAGGAAATAAGTATAATTATAATTATTAATAATATGTTAACAATAGATTAATTTTAAAACTAACATTTTGGAGGGCTGACTATGTTCTTAAGTGAATTATCCCATTTAATACTCATAATAATCAAGGCGTTATTATCATACTCTTTTTACTTCCTGGGAATAATGAGCCTTAGGGACATAAGGAAAGATGATGTAACTGGAAGCAGAGGCAAGATTTAAACGCAAACAGCCAAACTGCAGAGCCCATGGTAGAGCGGCACACCATCCTGTGCTATGAAAAGCAGAACTTGCTTTCTCACCCAGGTCTGTCTGCTGCTCAGTCATGATTTTTTCACAGTCCCACATGGTCTTTAAAATAGGAGTTCTCAACTTTCATCCGATGACCCATGTGGATCCATGATGAGGTTTCACTGTCTGGCAGCAAAATTAAAAAGCTCAAAGAGCATGTCAAGAGTTTGTCCTATCAATAAGTGTGTTCAATTTAAAGGATTGAGCTTTGTTCTGAGATATATTCATCCCTTTCTGGAACAACAACAAAAAAAAGTCCATTCTTTTTAATCTAATGATGATAATAGTTGATGACAGGTTTTTAAAAAGACTCTTTATTTAAAAATTATGAATTCATCAACCCTATGTCCCCTACCTCACACTGGAGACAATAGGAGAGGAATTGTACTTATTAATAAATTTTGAAATCAAGGCTTTTCTTAGAAAGAATGCCGCTAGGGATGAAGAGTGGTACAGAAAGCAAACTCTGTAAAATATCCCAAGATTAACCTTTATGCTAGTAAGTACCACTTTGTAGTTTTTTAAAAATTTTCAAGGAAACAGGTTATACTTGAAAGAAAATGGTATCAGTGAATACACATATATTTACAGTATAGCCCTCTTCGTATTCAAAACACCTAAGCCTGGGTTGA
The DNA here is from genome assembly GCF_029407905.1 of Bubalus kerabau. NCBI lineage: Eukaryota > Metazoa > Chordata > Mammalia > Artiodactyla > Bovidae > Bubalus > Bubalus kerabau. The sequence goes on along the minus strand of NC_073631.1, from coordinate 13,739,762 downwards.
GTGAAGCACACAGCATCTAGGAAGAAAATTCACATTCAGTATCTCATTTGATCCCCACTCATGGGAGAAGGCAATGGCACCCCACTCCAGTACTCTTGCCTGGAAAATCCCATGGACAGAGGAGCCTGGTAGGCTGCAGTCCATGGGGTCGCAAAGAGTCAGACACAACTGAGTGACTTCACTTTCACTTTTCACTTTCACGCATCGGAGAAGGAAATGGCAACCCACTCCAGTGTTCTTGCCTGGAGAATCCCAGGGACGGGGGAGCATGGTGGGCTGCCATTTCTGGGGTCGCACAGAGTCGGACATGACTGAAGCGACTTAGCAGCAGCAGCAACACTCTATGATGCAGTACATGCTTTAAAGCAGAATGTACTGCTTATTAACATTTTTTGGCCTCGCTTAGCTAACTCCGCTTCCTTTAAAGAAGGAATTATTTCTATCTTAAAGAATTATTTATAGATTTACTATAAAGTAGGAAAAGTGTCAAGAATGACACAAGATAAACAGCAGTCAGTAACTGCTATCTATTTTATAATTATTTTGATCCTCATTTTATAGAAAAGGAAACTTTAACTCAGGTTAAAATGTGCGCTAAAAGAGTCCATTTAGTTTAGTAACAAAGTTGGGGCTTGAGCCTAGTTCTGTTCACAGCCCAAAGCGTCTCTTGGTTACCCCTCACCCACAATTTTATGTGAACCCCAAACCTTCTTTCTGCTATCCCACACCACAATTCCACTGATGGCAAAACCCTGAGAAATCCCATTGATTTAAATGTGCCTCCGTTATTCTGTGGATGTATGTTTTAGACTATGGTGTCCATATGGGCACAGTATATAAGTTTCTCAGAAGGAAAATCAGATGAAATGAAAATGATTGATTGCATATATCCATCCAATAAAAACATTAAAACAAAGACAAGGGGGAATGGAAATTGTAAAGATCACCAGATGACAATATCTTGCAGGGCATAAAGGAGGGAGTCACTGAAGGTCATCAGTTTCATAGGAAGATAAAATTTGAAAGTGGATCCGTGACTTTTATGTCTATAAAAAAAAAAAAATACCTAATTGTGTGATTAGTCCAGAACTAGCAAATCTGTTTTTCTAAATTACAAATACTGATCATCAGTGTGTTGTTTATGTCTATTTAAATTACCTGAAGAGCAACTTCATCTCCCTAGAAGACAGTGTGGCTTTGATTGCCAATGGAAGATTAGAAAAAGTAGACATTTCAATGATTCCTCACAAAGAAGCTTTGTTTCCATCATAATGCTAAAGAATAAGACGTTTCTGTCTTTTTAAGAAAAAGGAGAAGTATGACATGTTTCAGTCCTCAGAGCACGTGAATGAGGAAGGAAAACCAATTCCTTTTCTTTCAGAGGGGTTTTCTCTTAATATAGCAGGCTCTAATTTAGAGTTCCATCTCTTGTTTTGAGCTCATTAGTGATCTGGATCTTAAATAGCTGCTTCTAATATATTCAGGGACAAGTGTATAGGAATACACAATGTGTTGTGAGAATAAATATCTTGAACTTAAAAAATTTTAACAAATATTAAGTTTCATATCTTCCTGTGATGTGGGGTATAGTTGTGCAGCAGAGAGCTTGTCACATGGTCTGTCAGCCACCAGACAGGGAAGATAACAAGGCTGGACCTCCAAAGGAAAGTTGTTCAAGAGACAGGGACACCACTGAGAGAATGAGAGAGAGAAAGATAACATTTGGGAATCTCAATTATCAAATGCACTGATTATGAAAAGGGCTTGAAAATATTTGTATTCAAAGGCCAACATATTTTTTAAAGATTAACTTTGCTCCATGAAAAGTAAAGAGTACAAATATTCAAAATGTTTTTTTTTCAAGTACCAGGTCTTTCTCCAGAAACTCTTCACTACACCTAAAGGTGAGAAGGTGGGGGTGCTCACAGCATTTAGCTTCGGGCCTTAAAAATTTATTTCAGGTAATAAAAACACTTTAGGCTAAATAATCAAGCTGACCACTAAAGGTGAAAGTCCCAGGAAGTAGCTATTTTTCTTCCTGAAACAAATGGCAGAATAATGTCCTTTTAAATAGTACAAATAATTAAACAGTTGTCAAACCTTGGTATACAAAGAAATAAAGATCCTTCCAATACAACAGTTTTGGAAACTATGACTGCTGGCATGATAATTATATGAAAGACAGAAATTGCTTTCTTTCTTTCTAAAAATTGGATATAGGGCAGTAGTCATAAGGGTGTTTTTATTTTTGTTTTATGTTTTCTATATTTGTTTGTTTTAACAATAAAAAAAGTTTTAAGAAAAAGAAAAAATATGGATGTAAAAGAGACTTACATTTAAATTTGTTTATTCAAACCACATGTATTAAGTGCTCACTCTGGACTAAGCATTGTTTTTGACGATTGAAATACAGTAATAAAAGAGACAAGGCCATGCTTCCCAGGAAGTATTCTAATGCAGAAGATGGGTGGTAAACAAGTAAATATAACCAAAAGATTAAAAGGAGTCAAGGTCTTGCCTTATCAAAGGTCAAAACATGTCATGAAATGGAAATAGCTAATATACCATGATATAGACACAGAAAAGCATAAATAGATGAATGGAACTAGATAAAGAGGTCAGACACACCTCAAAATTTAACATACGATAACATTGGCATTTCAAATCAGTGGTGAAATGATAAGAAATTCAAAATGCATGTCTGCATTGTACCATACTCATAAATACTGATGCATTGCAGGTCTAAGTGTAAAAATTAGAACTGTAAAGGTAGTAGAAAGAATAAAATGTATTTGTTACTACTTAGGTATTAGAATTCTGAGCTTAATACAAAACACCCGAAAGGTTAGGAAATAAAAAGTCCAATTAAAAAAAAATAAGATTATAAATCATGGAAGATGAACCACATGGCCAAAGTTATTATAATAAGGCATTTAGCCACACTAACAATCAAGGAAAAACAGGTGATTTTAGTACTACTTGTCAAAATTACAAATACTCACCTGCTGTGGCCTAGCATTTCTGTTTATCATCTACTCTAGAGAAGTGAGGGTCTTTCTGTATACATCCTTCAATACCTCTGTAATGTTCCTTGCAGTATTATTTGTAATTCTTCAAAGATGGATACTCCCTAAACACCAATCAGTAGGGGAATTGTTAAATGTATATGGCATATGTGTATTATGCAATACAATACAGTCATTTGAGTGCTAAGTTGCTTCGGTTGTATCTGACTCTCTGTGACCCCAGGGACTGTAGACCGCCAGGCTTGTCTGTCCATGGGATTCTCAAGCAAGAATACTGGAGTGCCTGCCATAGCCTCCTCCAGGAAAGTGAAAGTTAAAGTCGCTCAGTCGTGTCCAACTGTTTGCAACCCCATGGACTCTACAGTCCATGGAATTCTCTAGGCCAGAATACTGGAGTGGGGAGCCTTTTGCCTCTCCAGGGGCACTTCCCAACCCAGGGATCAAACCTGCATCTCTTTGTCTCCTGCATTGGTAGGTGGGTTCTTTACCACTAGCACCACCTGGAAAGCCCTCGATCTATATGTACTGCCATGGAAAAATATTTGTATACTAAGATAAGAAAGGTTCAGGGGAATATATTTTGATAGATTTTATTGTAGAATTGTGTGTTCTACACATATCTATATGCACATAAAAATATCTAGAATGGTAAACTTCAAATCGTTCATGGTTTCCACTTCTGAACAGTTATATTGGAGAAGTGGGATGAGTATGAAGGATAACTTTAACTTACGTAATATAAAATAAAGTAGAAAAATGTTTCCTTCAATTTAGATTTAGTGATTAAAAATATGTATTTTGTTAAAGGCAATAAGAGAAAAAGCAGTGGAAATTTTTTAAAACAAATTTTAATTAAAAATTAGAGAACATATTGAAGATGTCCCATGTCAAACAGCATATACCATATTCTTCTTGAATACGATATTTGAAGGAAAACGCCCATGTTCATTTTTGAACTGTTTGCAGGATATAGTATTTAAGGTAAGCCATGCATGGTGAAATATCTGTTCCAAGTGCTTGACCATCCAATTTACTGAATTCAGTATTACAGATTAATTTTATTCTTTTTTTATATTGGAAAATATTTATTTTTAATTGAACAACACTGAGCTGAGTATTTCTTTTCCTGAGTACTGCTTTGTCCACTAATGTTGAGTGCCTCCACACAAAAGTTTAAGTTCAGCATGAACTCCCCCCCCGCCTTTTTTTTTGGTTAGTTTAGATTCTCTTATATACTTACTAGATGTTAACAAAATCTGTATTAGTACCAGTTGCAGTTGTAGTGGTACATTTACCCTGAAGTTTTATTACAAGCAAATATGTATTTTTTCAGAATCTTGACTTTATTATGTGTCATCTCCATATAGTTCTGAAAAACTACATGCTCATTATTCAAGTTTTTAATAATCTGCACCTCTTCTCCATTGAGATTCTAATGAGTCCATATATAATGCTAGAACTAGAGAACAATCATAAAATATGTTGGTATAGTTACTGAAGAAATTATATTTTAAAAACGACAGTAACTGAACTGTTTGCTATCAGCAACAATTAATTTTCTCTCAGTGTATTTTGTAATTATGAAAGTCCAAATGCTCTTCCATATAGTCTATAAACAGAGAAGATAAATTAGCAAGCACCTCGATTGAACATCAATTTATAGAATATCTAATGATCATTTTTAACTAGTTTCACTTAGAGTCTTGTTGTAGCTCAGTTATAAACATTCTTGTTTTTCTGTCAGTAAAGAGAATTTGCTAGTTCTCTTGGGGGGAAGATTATTTTACTCAATATTTTCCTATGCTTTTTAAACATTTTATTTATTTTAATTGGAGGCTAATTACAATATTGTAGTGGTTTTTGCCATGCATTCACATGAATCAACCATGGGTATACATGTGTTCCCCATCCTGAACCCCCTCTCCCACCTCCCTCCCCACCCCATCCCTCAGGTTTGTCCCAGAGCACCGGCTTTGAGTGCCCTGTCTCATGCATCGAACCTGGACTGGCGATCTATTTCACATATGATAATATACATGTTTCAGTGCTATTCTCTCAAATCATCCCACCCTCTCCTTCTCCCACAGAGTCCAAAAGTCTGTTCTTTATGTCTGTGTCTCTTTTGCTGTCTCACATATAGGGTCGTCATTACCATCTTCCTAAATTCCATATATATATGTTAATATACTATATTGGTGTTTTTCTTTCTGACTTACTTTACTCTGTATAATAGGCTCCAGTTTCAGCCACCTCATTAGAACTGACTCAAATGCACTCTTTTTAATAGCCAAGTAATATTCCATTGTGTATAAGTACCACAGCTTTCTTATCCATTCATCTGCTGATGGACATCTTCGTTGCTTCCATGTCCTGGCTATTCTTTTCATAGTTGGTGAGAAGGACCTCAGTGGATAGGGGATATTTTAATTAGATTTTAAATTAAGCAGAAATAGTCTTTCATAAATGTGATAAATCTTCTGTGTCCACCAATCAAAAGATATGATTTCAGATTAGATTTCGCTTGATGTTTCTCTTTTAAGACTACAATGAGCTCAGTGCTGTGCCTGACCTCTCCCACTTTGATTTAGTCATTAACCTGCATCAAGAAGCTGTTTAGCAAGTTTTGAATTCAGTGTCTCCCCTTTGATAAATCTCTATCCCTTCAAAACAGCTTGAAAGGAGACATTCTAAATGCTTGCATTTAATCTGCTCTGTAAGTGACTTTTTTTGCTGTTGAAACCACTATCAGATTTATTTGGGGCTACCAGCCAAAGTCCCATCCCAGCTGCAGACCTGTCATTTCTTTCTCATAATCAGTTTGAGACTAATGAGTAAGCCTTCCTCCAGCCCAGTCATAGTCCCCATGGGCCCTGAGTTAACTATGCCTGCCCTGCTTTGGAGTACGGAGGGCAATGAGGCACTGCTGGAGCGTGATCACAACAAGATTCCCCCTGACTATCAAGTTCCTGACCATCAAGTTCCTGACCTCTATTCATCTAGAAGTTTCTCCAGCCCCATGCAGAATACTGACCTACGACTACTGCCACCTGCCGAGTGGCTCTGTTTGACATTCTCCATCATCTGGCTAGGACCTGCCTGCCTAGAAGTTCCCACTGGCCCTGGGACCGTAGGGAGATGGGATCTGGCAGTTCTGAGACAGCCACAAGGACCCTCAGTGTAGCAGTTGAGTGCAGAGACTCTGGAGTCAGAGGCTCCGAGATCACAGCCCGGCCTGGCTGGTTACTGGCACCGTGGCTTGGGGCGAATATTTTAACCTTCCATTGCCTCAGTTTTCTCATCAATTCAAAAGGGATATGAGTCCCTAATAGTCCCATCAAAGTGATTGTGTTAATAAAGATTGAATGAGTAAGGCTCTTGGCACAGGGCCTAGTATAAAATAAGTGCTCAAATATTATTGATATATACTTTATAAAATGATACATCCTTATAATATGTATGGCCTGGCAATTGGACTCTTCATTATCTCTGCCTTCAGAATTCTGCATATGTCTTATTTCTGCAGCTGAGACTTCCCTTTGAAACATAGTGCTTGAGAAACAGACTAGAAATAGCTTGCTGCTACTTGCGTGTAAACTTTCTGCCCTTCCCTACAGACTATTGCTGGACTTTGTATCCTTATATTAATAGTTTTCCTGTGTGCCTCATTTTACCTAAGGGTTAGCTTTCTTGTTCCAAGAAAAGGCTGATAATGAATATCAATCCCTTTTCAGACACAAATGATGAGAGGGTCATCTTTAATAATTTAGGTCACTTGTGCTGTCTGACTTCTATCTCCTTTCATCTCTTTGCATGTAGATTTCCTTTCTTTGAGGAAATCTTGCATTTCTAGAATGGTTCTTAATCTATAAGGAATAGAAACAGATATCTTCTAGCAAGTGTTGAAAACCTTTCTTGGCAATCTCTAAAAAATGAAATAGCGTGAAAAATAAATACATATACTGTCAAACAGATGACTTCTAATAGACATAATACCGCTAATGAAGCACACTTCTAAGAAGCACATTTTTATACACCAGTTTTCATGATGGCTTATTAAGAATACACATCTCTTCATAGGGAAAAATAAATAGATAAAACCAAAATCTTGTGGCAATTTACCAAGGCCACAATGAAAACATCACACCGAAGCAAAAAGTGGGGTGGAAGTGTCAGTCTGAGGTCTAGCTCTTGATCCTGACAGGTTTCACAGTTAAAGTTTAAATTTAAATATCTTGAACAAATTAACAAAAGCAGAAATGACAATAAGTTTCTTCTCACTTATCTACTCTGGAATCTTGTGTTGAGAAGGATGCTAAGATCACATCTAGGCACAGTGGTATTGGCATTGAGTGCCATGCTAGAAGATTAATATCTGCAGTGGTTACAGGAGTGGGAAGTGATGGAATTTGTAGCACATAGTCACCACCCCTGCCTGTTTGGGGATTACACATACATTCCCTTTATGTAGTCAAAGTCGGGTGTGCATTTAATAGAAAAGAAGAGTGCATGGACTCTTCGGGAGGGAGTGTGCAAGGAGTATTTGAACGCATTTTCAAAGAACATGTACTCACTCACTGAATCACTGTAATACCACCAAAAAGTACATACTGCTATTAACCACACTTTACAAATGGGGAGTTTGAGGCACAGAAAAACATCATTAACTGCCCAAGGTGATACAGCTAACAATGAGCAAAGCCCACTGGCAGAGCTAACAATGAGCAAAGCCCACTGGCAGAGCTAACAATGAGCAAAGCCCACTGGCAGAGCTGTCAGGAAGTCTGATTCCACACTCCTGTGTCCTTACCACTGTACTAATATGCCTCCAAGGCCTTTTTGTGCAAAAAAAAAAGAGAGAGAGAGAGTAAATCTTTCTACAGTATGAATTTTGTAAACCTAGAATTATAGAATCCTAGTGTGGGAAGGGATCTTGCTGGTTATCTGAACCAAACTTCCACCTGTAAAATGATCGAGTCCCTAGTACCCTGTCCCATCTCAGTATCTCCAGGTTAAACAGCTACCCAAACTCTTTGATATATTGAGCCAAATATACTTCTCTATGTGTGTGTGTTAGTCACTCAGTCTTTGTGACCCCATGGACTGTAGTCTACCAGACTCCTCTGTCCATCAAATTCTCTAGGCAAGAATACTGCAGTGGGTTGCCCTTTCCTCCTCCAGGGGGATCTTCCCAACCCAGGGATCGAACCCAGGTCTCCTGCATTGCAGGCAGATTCTTTACCAGCTGAGCCTCCAGGGAAGTACTTCTCTATGAGTTACATCTTTGATCCTATTTGCATCCTTTATGGAGCAAACAAACCAGTCTCTACCCTCTAACCCCAAGATGGCAGTCAGCATTTTGTCAGTGAAGTCTCTCCACCATGGCTGAAATCTGATACGCAAGGAGGCAGCAGATTTTAAAAACAATCCATAGTGGAGTGAAAGACCATTTTATTTTAAAGCTGTCTTCCTCTAAATCAACACTATACGTTTGAAAGAAGAAGGGGGTCAAGGGTTCATATTTCCATTTGCTAGCTAAAAAAGATGTATACTTTTGCCATTATCATAGAAACAGATTCTCTGTTTATGCCACCCAATGAAGAAGAACTTTTTTTCCAAGGATTGTCAGACATATTCTGCTAAAGATGGTTCACCCTTTGCAACTGGGCAAAAGTAAGCCCTTCTTTATGGGGCAAGTCTACTAAGAGAATAGGGAAGCTCTACATGAGTATTTCCTCTTATGATGTCCCTCAATTGCTTTTTGCTTAAGATTCATAAATTCTCTTTGATTCAATAATCTATTAATGGGCTGTACTTCATATATAAAGATAGTGCTAATTATCAAAGATTAACTTTGAAATTAGTCTAGTTATGTCCTCCAGAGAGGATGGAAATAGGCCAAAGAGAGAGAATTACAGAGATTTGGTTTCGTATAAAGGTTTAATATCAAGCCTAATTCACTCCTACTTCAGGCCATGCAAGCGACTTTCTAAAGATGGGGCTGAATAAAATGTAGACAATCAGTTGATTCACAAAGGTCAAGCTTTGACCTTGGCTTAGTTAAACTCATGTGCACATGTACATCGATATGCATACCAATGGAACTGAACCTTCGTTTTTAAATTACTTAAATGTAAGTAGATGGTAAAGAATCTGCTTGCAATGCAGGAGACCCAGGTTTTGGAGGATCATATTCATTGAGTACTTATTAGACTTTGAGAAATTGAGCTGGGTATTTTATTTTAATATTTCTTTAATCTTCATAGCCACTTTCTAAGTTACAGCATACATTTACCTCGTACAGATGAGGAATTGAAAACTCTGAGAGGCTAATTAACAATGGCCAAGATCTCTGCTAAAGCTGAAACTGCAATACTTTGGCCACCTCATGCGAAGAGTTGACTCATTGGAAAAGACTCTGATGCTGGGAGGGATTGGGGGCAGGAGGAGAAGGGGATGACAGAGGATGAGATGGCTGAATGGCATCACTGACTCGATGGACGTGAGTTCGAGTGAACTCCAGGAGTTGGTGATGGACAGGGAGGCCTGGCGTGCTGTGATTCATGGGGTCGCAGAGCCGGACACAACTGAGCGACTGAACTGAACTGAACTGAAGATCTCTCAGCTAGTAAGTGACAAAACTAGGTTTTGATACAGCCTTTTCTCTGCATTAAACTCTTCCCATTACTTAACCTCCTGAATCTGTTTACTTCTTTGTAGAAGTGGGGGTCTACACACTCTCTATATATTTGAATCTTGACATTCTTTGACTCTAGTATAAATATTTAAATGTAATGTCCAGTTCTATTATTATTATTCATTTCACTGCTGGCCAGCTTTTTATGTTTTGGCCACACCATGCGGCATGCAGGATCCTGGTTCCCCAACCAAGGATTGAACCCGTGCCTCCCACAATGGAAGTGAGGAGTCTTAACAACTGGACCACCGGGAAAGTCCTTTTTCTTAATTTCAATTATTTTATTGAACATTTATTTCAGTTGGATTTAGCAAATTATAGAGTTTCTAATTGGGCTGGCTTAACATATCATCATGATTTAATCTTATATTTGTTCTATCTGTCAAGTTAAATATTACAGTATTTAACCCCTGCAGCTCTAAGGCACAGGTTCCCTTTGTTGACAGCAGAGGTACTGGCATGTTCTGTCCCCTCCATCCAGCAGATGTACCTCTGCAAGGGTGGTCCTCCTATTTGCTTTCCCAAAGGGTGGGGAGATAAAAGGACCTACGACCTTTTCCATACTCTTCTTCGTTTTTGTTGTCGCTGGCCTGGTGCCTAAAAGTAGCATTGTTATTGTCTATGTGGGAATGGACCCAAACGTAGCTGGCACTAAAAAATCCTATTGAAGGAAGTCGTTGTGTTGTTATTGCTGGAATTAAGGGATTGATTCTGAGCATATGGATCATGTTAGCAAAAAGCCTTCCATAATAAGTGGGGAAATAGCTTATTGACAAACATGGTGGAAAGGTTTGCCTGCGTATATCCCAGAGCTTTGGGTTTCCCAGATGGCTCAGTGGTAAAGAATCCGCCTGCCAATGCAGGAGATGCAGGTTTGATCCCAGGGTCGGAAAGACCCCTGGCAGAAGGAAATGGTAACCTACTCCAGTATTTTTGCCTGGGAAATCCCATGAACAAAGGAGCCTGGTGGGCTATTCTGGGGTAGCAAAGTGTCAGATACAACTGAGTACGCACGCAAGCACGTTCCAGAGCTTCCTTTCTTCCAAAGGATGTTAGATGCCTTGCTGTTGATATACTCATTTCAGGTTCCTGAGTGCATTTCTTGGAAGCTAACAAGTCGTCCAGCAGATGGCAGAGTGTTAACACTCTGTTAATGGCTTTTCATGTTAGGAACTTTCTTAAATTCAGTTAAAATACAATTTCAGGAAGGACTTGCCTTATATGCATAGTGTTGAAGTATATTTACTTCATTTCAAGCATATTTCAAACATATTTATTTCATTTTTGGAAATAATTTCAAAATTAAATATTTTTTGAGCTTTTATATCTTGTTTGGAGTTCTTTCATTAACTTTATACTCAGTCATGCCTCATTCCTCCAGATATTTATATTATACGCTTCTAATTGCTTTTTCCTAGAAATAGGTAGAAGATGTAGATTGAAAGTGGATTTTTTAAAAATATTTCAAGCAGTTATTTTGCCATCTTTAATCCACTCATTTACTGTATTTGCTTAATACTCTTATAACTGCCCCAGTCTACGCATCTCCTTTTCTTGTGTGTGTGTATGTGTTAGTACAAATGGAAATTCTTGGTTACAATAAATGTAAATTCTAAAGATATACTTAAAATCTGCCAAGCTTAATCAAATTGACAAGTTTCTCCACTAACCTGTCTTTAAAGGGGAAATGAAAAGATACACTATGTACAGTGTGTAGTATATGCTGTTTAATCAAGTCATTATCTTGAGAAACAAAGCTGATCAAGTGTTCTTACTGAGAAAATAAAGATTCCACCTCACATTTTGACAAATTGCTGTATTTAGCTAACGTGCAACAAATGATGAACTCCATCATTGTGTTCTGAAGCAAATCGCCGCGTTTAATTATGTTGCCAGTCTGATCCCTCCAGAAGATAAGATTTTTAGTGATTAAAACTGAATTGCCTATTTGCACTGTTTAAAGCACTGCTCCTTCAGCAGCATATGGTGGTTTGGGAAGGATTAGTCCATGGATAGCCCTTCTTAAATGTACTTGTCGTTGTAATAATATTTAAACACTGCTCATGGTCTTTACATCTCAGTTACAAAAGTTACAGAACAGTATTAGCTTTGCATTTCCCATGAATTCTACTTGATAAGGTCTTTGGCAAGCTTTCAATCTGCAGAGGGTTTATCTAGTCAGATGATCTGAATATAGTCTACGATCAACCTTTTAATTTTTTTACATCGATCTTCTCATCTTGATGCCCAAACCACAGATCTTAACATAACATTTCATAAACTTCCACAGCCAAGTTTCTCAGTCTCCAGGATAATTGTCTTCATATTATCATATATCAGCTTCCTAAGTTAGGTTTTTTAAATGGTCCACAAGTTGAGTATGCTCAAGAAGCGAACTAGAAAATTTCACAGCTGAGATCTCATTCTTTCTTTTATACCAGATTTCCCCTTTTCTCTCTTCACCTTCCCTAGCTGAAAGGGGTATCAAATTGAGAATTACGAGAATCACCTGAAAAATGTTAGTGCTCTTAAATATAAAATACAAGAAGTCTAAGAGTACTTAATCATCACTTAGTGTCTAACACTGATGTAAATCTCCAGGCAAATCGTAATACTCATGTGCAGTGTGGTCTTGCCTCTTTGTACCCTGGAGACACATAGAGCAGAGATCAGTTTAAAGACAGAACATTAAGAGTAACTTTTTGGCTGCCCTATATTATAAGGCAATGGCACCCCACTCCAGTACTCTTGCCTGGAGAATCCCATGGATGGAGGAGCCTGGTAGGCTGCAGTCCATGGGGTCGCTAAGAGCCGGATAGGACTGAACGACTTAACTTTCGCTTTTCACTTTCATGCATTGGAGAAGGAAATGGCAACCCACTCCAGTGTTCTTGCCTGGAGAATTCCAGGGACGGGGAGCCTGGTGGGCTGCTGTCTACGGGGTCACACAGAGTCGAACACGACTGAAGTGACTTAGCAGTAGCAGTATTATTTTAACTGTTTTAGACAAATTAAATTGGTTACAGCTAATTGCACATTTCTCATAATGAATCATTGGCAAATCCAATAATGCCAACCAGAAGCAAGTCCGGTGTTCCCTGGATGTAAGTAGAAGACTCCGAAGTGGTCAACATTTAGAACATCTGCCATTACCTAAAGCAAACTTCCTACCTCAGACTCTACTAAATCTACTGCTTCTTGTTATTACATATCAAGCAAAAGGGCTGATCACAATGTAAATTAATATATAAACAAGCTCTTGATTTAAGGTTGCACCATCACATGAGGTTGAAAGCTAGACATATTTTTCTTTTTTCTTTTTAGTTACAGTTTTTTGAGTCAGAAAGGTCTTGCTGAACCCCTGGCCTCCAAGTGGAGTCATTTTTCATATGAATTCTTCCTGCTGCTCTTCTGAGGTTGCCATGGCAATAAAGGAGAGGCCCTGGCCACGGCCACAGCCAAGTTCTACCAGAGCCACTCCGCTCTCTCTTCGCCACCTAAGATTGCTCTGAATAAAGAGTTCAGCAGCTAAAACACTAAATGGATTTTATCCAACTCCTGCATTGTAAACATGATAAAACAGGCACAAAAAGGCTAAATGGCCAGCCAGACATCTTTCTTTGAATAATCGCTAGAAATTTAACAATTTGGAAATTCTACATCATTTATTTTTTTGTTATATGCTTTTAACTCATATTTCCATTCAACTTTCTGAAAATAAGGAAATAATTTACACTCAATTATTAAAAAGTAACACCTTTTTTACTTGAAAATAATTTTTACTTGAAAATTTTGATAATCATCCCATTACCATTCTCTGAAGGAAAAAAAAAAGTACAAATGTAAATCTTAGTAAAAATCCCAGGGGATAATAATTTAAATACACACAAAAATAAGTTCTTCTAGACTGAATTAGTATTACACTATTGTCAATCAACAATTTCACAATACAACATATCATGAATTTTAAAAATTATTAAATATCTAAAGTAAAGCTTTATTGAAAATGCTTCCCTTAATGAGACATGAAATGTTTTGTTTGTGGGGTTTTATTTTTCTATTTTCTTTGTTCTCATTAGTTTATAATATCCATAGGCAAAGATTATATACTGATAGAAGTATACAGAGTTCAGCATTCTATCCAATTCTATTCCTATTTTTGGTTTTTTTGATCTAAGTGCTGAGAAAATTTTTTAACATTAAAAAGAAGATGAAATAGAAGGAGTTTTACTATAATCCTGTACCTCAGTTCTTTGAACTCATCCCTAGTTAGAGGTCAAAATCACATGAGGACGGACCATGAAATTAAGAATTATGTCTAATCACTTTCCATCTTAACAACTTATTGAGATCCTCCTACAGTTTTATGGAAAGAAAAGAATTTTACTCCACCTGATTTGCAAAAAGATTTGTTAGCCAATCATCATAGTCATTGAGTTCACTTAGTACTCTCCATTGATTTCTTCTTACTCCTAAAATGTCTCCATTTAGGAATTAGAGGTCAAACTTCAGTGCTTATCTCTTACACTATGTATAACATAAACTTCAAAGGAAATTGTGCTCTATACATGAACACATCATGTCCTCGTGTCACACTTCCTGGGAGCTCTAGCTACCAACTAGAATCTTAGAACTCTGGCTTTTAATCCAAGTCCACCTGCTAATGCCTGAAGCATAGGGTGCCCACAAGCCTCTTGTCCATCCTTGAGAGGTCTATGCCTTGAGATCAAGGGGCTTTTCCCTGGCTTCCTGGAAGTTGCTAGGGTCAATGGGAGAATTCCCATTTCTGGGAATGTTCTGCCCTTTCTTCTCTGCTCTTTCTGAGAGTATGTCCTCCTGTTCAATTTTTAACAGTCTGTGAGAGAAGAGGGACGAGCGTGAGGGCACAGAAAGCAGCTTATCCCAATGAAGAAAATTCAAGTCAGAATCTAGTTTCTGCTCTGTTCTAACAATGCCCTGTGAGTTAGAAGCCACCTCGCCATAGGACCCATCTTGCGGACCCCCTGTGAAGCCGTACTGCCCGAGTTTGACTTCCAGATTCTGCCATTTACAAACTGGCTAGTTTCAGATAAATTACTGAACCTTTCTGTAAAGTCATCTGCAAAACGAGACTCATAATAATAGTATCTTTCTCATAGTTCTTACTAAGATAAAAGGCAATAGGTCACATAAGTAATATGACCATATGACTTATTATTCAAGTACACTTTTGTGAGTGAACAGAGAGGTTGTTAATAATTACATCAGGACCACAGGAATAAGCCAGGACTTTCCTTGGAAATCCAGAATTATGGCGTTGCCTTGTCTTAAAACACCTAGCATGATGCCTGGGACCTTGTTAGAGTGAGCTATGAATATCCAATTATATTGTCTGAGGGATTATGGTGAAAATTTTTCTGAGAGTATGGTATTCCACATTAGTATATTCAGTGTTTGTTAATTTGTAGCAGGTTTTTTTTTTTTTTTTTAAGAAAATGTATGTTTAAGAGGATCCCTTACTACTGTTTTGGAGCTTCCCTTGTGAAGCTAGTGGTAAAGAATCCACCAGCCAGTACAAGAAACACGGGTTTGATTCCTGAGCTGGAAAGATCCCCTGGAGAAGGAAATGACTACCCACTCCAGCATTCTTGCCTGGGAAATCCCATGCACAGAGGAACCTGATGGCCTACAGTCCATGGGGTCACAAAGAGTCAGACACGACTGAGCATCTGAGCATACTACATACTGCCAATGTTTCACTCATTTAGCCCCTACCCACACTTTGTGCAAGGGGAAGGCAAGCCTGGAGGGTAGCAAGGAGGCTCTTTGTATTCTTTCCAATCCCCTCACTTGTCTGATGATGAAAGGGGTGATATGAGGTCAGTCTCATAGTAGCGGCAGGACTCAAGTTTAACTTCAGGAAGTCAATAGTTATTTTTGTTTAGATTTAAAAAAATTTAAAACGCTGTGTCAAAAATCCAGCAAAAATAATTGGTAATAGAAGCAAAGACATTCCAGACTCAGAAGTCCCATGAAGTCATCTTTATACCTCTTGCCAGCATAGGGTCTTTTTAAAACATGTTCTCAGGGTCCTGGCCAGCCTAGCATCAGCTGCCCCAAAGATGGAGCTTCCATCATTTCTTTGGCAAAACATCATTTAAGTGCAGAAGATAAGGTCTTCTGACCTGGATTTCTCGGTTTAATATAATCCCAATCCTAAGAGATACCACATTTCTGTTAAACTCACCTTTTAACCAAAATCTGCTTTGTTTGAGTCTGTGCGCCTAGAAGCAGAATTGACACAGCATAGTTCAAATTCTTTTCATATTTACCAGGAAAAACTCCTGCTCTCTGAGGTTAACTTTAACAAAACTAGTACTCTACACTTAGCAAAAGGACAGGATTTTTAGTCTACATGATGTGAAAAACAACAGCATCTGAGAAAGTCATATTTTACCGATAAGTCTAATAGGTTCCTTTCTTCCTGATAACATCAGCAGGAATAGCATTTGTATAGGGCCTCCCAGTTCACAAAGTAAGCCAAGATACATTACCTCATGGGTATTTTATTCTTTCGTTTCCACCAATTTAACATGCGTCGGGTCCAACCTCTTGCACGCCGCGGCCTAAGGAGAAAGCCCAGGCGGTAGAGCATGCAGTGTGTTCTCGGCCCGGCTGTGGCAGTTAGGGGGAAGCGGGGCCAGCTCGCAGCCCGCGAAAAGATGAGTTCATGTCCAGCCTGGGAAAGCGGCGCAGCGGCCTTTCCTGCTGCTCGGCATGAAATGAGCCATGAGCAGCGTGAAATCACTGACCACAGGTGTGGAGATCTGCAGTGACATAAATATCTTTGCTGTTTAGCAGTTGGAGGAAGGCTGTGGGAAGACTTGCCACAAGCTCCTCCCGGCCAAGTCTGCCTTTATAAAGAAATGGTCATTTCAGCTGCATTGTTGCCAGGGCATTTCATGAGTCCCATCCCAACTTCCAGTTAAAAGACTCATGAAGAAGAATGAGAGACAGATATAGGTGACTACTTCTCTCTGGTCATTCTAAAGAAAAAAGCAAAAGCAAAACAAAAATCCGTAAAGTACAAAACTGGTGTGTTTGACCACAAACAAACTCTTCTGTGTGTTAAAAATAAAATATCAATAAACAAGATTTACAAAGACAAAAAAAAAGGCAAAATTGTAAGCTCTATAACAGGGAGATTATTAACAATACAACTATATAAAGTATTTTATAATTATGAATTTAACATATGAAAATGTGCAAAGAAAATAGCAACTCATCAAAAGGATGAAGGGAAGTCTCAGCAAAATAATGCAGATGTTCAAATTCACTAATAATATGTGAATTAATGTAATAAATATACTGTATTTGCCTGTAAAGCTGGAAGGCTTTTATTAAAACTATAATATCCAGCCTTATTTAGGATTTAAAAAAGGGAGACTAAACCATCTGATTTCAATTTTAATGCCTCTCCCATTTTATTTGATATCAAACCTGAATATTTGTCTGTTTTATTTATTCATATCCACATTATTGTGTTTGGTTCTTATCAATGTAAGCAGATTAACAGTTAGATTTTTTAACTGAAGTAAAAATTATTGTTTTTTAATGGGAAAATATATTCCAGCTGTTTATTGTCACAAATGCCTTGTAACAGACTGTAGGGATTTATTTAGAATTTAAAAGATCTCATTTATGGTGGATAGGCCCAGACCAAGCCCTTTCAGAAGAGTGGCTAGTTCCAGTCACACAGTAAACTCCATATTTGTAGGCAGAGAAACTGAATGAAGTGGAATTTGACTTTCATTTTGCCAAACTGCTTTCATATGTTAGCATACAAGTCACAAGCTTGAGATGCCCTCTAGCCCAGATCATCTGAGATATACTAAGAGAACATAAAACAAAACACGCCAGCAGCTGATTTCTTAATTACAAAAGTATTTGATGTATTGTTCTGAAGTCAATATTTAATGCAAATGCAGGAGTGAACGTATCTTCCCCCAGTTCCTATCAGTTACTTTAAATTTTATTGCTTTTTTATCTTAAAAAGAATTCAGTGCTCAGTTTCATGTTTCATTTACAAAGCAATAATTTGATTTTGCTAGTTGAGAGTTTATAATCCAATTTGTATCTATTGTTCAGCCCAGGGGAGTGAATTTGCATGGCTATCACAGCTTACAAATTATAAAAGCAAAACACATATGTAGTTTTGCAGTCTTTATAAGACTACAGTGAGTTTTAATGCCAATCACTTGTCATTTTTCTTAATGAAATTGACTTTTTACTACTGATATTGAACTAATTTTCTATTGAATCCTTCTTGATTGATTATAAATGGGGAAAGAGAGAGGTTGAATTAAGTTGTTCAGCCCAGTGGAGTGAATTTGCATGGCAATCACAGGTTACAAATTATAAACTCAACACACATCTGAAGCTTTGCAGTCTTTACAAGGCTATAGCAAGCTTTAATGCCAAGTTGCTTATCACTTTTCTTAATGAAATTGAATTTTTTGCTACTGATATTGAATTGTTTTCTACTAAATCCTTCCTGATTAATGATAAATGAGGAAAAGACAAGTTGAATTAAGTTGATTGACACAGGAATGCTAATGTTTATATATTCCCTTTCTGTGTTATACCACTTAAAATATAAAGAAGACATATATCTTTTCTTTAGAGTTGTCTCAAAGTTTGAGCATATGTTGTTTTAAAAAAATGGACAAGTGGGGATTAAACAGAATACAAATCACTTTAAAGGAACAAGAAAAAGTAGACTGTACTAGGCTTTTAAAATAAATTGGTTGTCATTGAACACCAAATTTGCCTCCAATTTTCATGTTAATGAATGCATTGGGTTAAAGATCAAAATAGAAAATATATCAGCAAAGATAAACTTTTTACTGGATCTCAATTCAAACAAAATTTTATCTCAGATTTTATGAAACATTTTATGAAAAATGTTGCATGTCGGCACGAAATACTTTCAACCACATTTTACCAAAGACAGAATGACCATATTTAAGTGCACAGCGTATTTTCATGCCCGCCCTGCAAGAGAATCCTATCCTAACTGATGACTCCTGTCTTCTTACTTAATGTACTCATGGGACTGTTTCACAGGTACTCCAAACTCACCAAGTCCAAAACTGAACTGCCAGCCCCTCAAATCCTGCTGAATTAATCAGTATTTTTGATTGTACACACAGAAACTAATTGCAATCTTCTTAGCAACTAGTATTTTGTTGGGAGGCTCCTAGTGCAGCTTATAGAAATTGAAAGCGGCTGCCTCTACCCTCGGAGAAGGCAATGGCACCCCACTCCAGTACTCTTGCTTGGAAAATCCCGTGGACGGAGGAGCCTGATAGGCTGCAGTCCATGGGGTCGCGAAGAGTCGTACACGACTGAGCGACTTCACTTCCACTTTTCACTTTCATACATTGGAGAAGGAAATGGCAACCCACTCCAGTGTTCTTGCCTGGAGAATCCCAGGGACGGGGAAGCCTGGTGGGCTGCCGTCTACGGGGTCGCACAGAGTCGGACACGACTGAAGTGACTTAGCAGCAGCAGCAGCCCTCTACCCTCTCCCACCCTGCCCTCTGGGACTGGAACTAGACATTGAAACCTTCAAGAAGCCTGGCAGTCCTTACCAGCTCTCAACTCTACAGCTCTCTGCTTGTTTGCTTTCTTCTGCTGCAGACCCGTGATGTCCATGGCGGGAAACAACCCAGAAAACTTTTGATGTCGGTCCTCCAGTTCAGGCCATACAAAGACTTGGACTTCCCCTTTCTTTTTATTCTCTAAACGCT
This sequence comes from Bubalus kerabau, assembly GCF_029407905.1. Lineage (NCBI taxonomy): Eukaryota > Metazoa > Chordata > Mammalia > Artiodactyla > Bovidae > Bubalus > Bubalus kerabau. Next base: position 13,720,251 of record NC_073631.1, on the reverse strand, counting down.
TGTCATAGGAAAGGTTCTTCCAGTTCCCTGAGCAAACCATGCTCTTCCCTGTTCCCATTATGACTATTGCCAAGGAATGCTCGCCACCCAGCATGCCTTTGCCTAACTAACTTAGAGATCTTTGGGCTTTCAACTTAAAAGTCATTTCCTCCAGGAGACCTTCCCTTAATTCTTAGGGCCTCCATCCATTTGCACAACAAAAATTTACTGAGCAGCTACTCTAGGTCACACAGTGTTGGGACTGGAAGAACACTGGTCTCTGTCTTCATGGAGCTTATGGTCTGTATGCATGTGTGTGTGCTCAGTCACTCAGTCGTGCCCAACTCTTCCAACTCTATGGACTGTAGCCCACCAGGCTCCTCTGTCCATGGGATTTCCCAGGCAAGAATACTGGAGTAGGTAGCCATTCCCTTTTCCAGGAGCTCTTCCCAAGCCAGGGACTGAACTGGGGTCTCCTTCATTGCGATTCTTTACCACTGAGCTACTGGGCAAGGAATATGTAAGCATATAATAAATACAGTAGAGGAGAGCAATAGGATAAAGGATAACAGGGTGGTCAGAGGAGGCCTACCTGCAGAGGTAATATTTCAGCTGAGAGCTCTGAAAGACAGACGAGTCAGGGTTCTGATCCAAAGAAAGGAATCACCATATGCACCGGCTCTATGGTGTGTGTGAAGAACTGAAGGGAAGCCAGTGTCCCCCAAGACACTGAGAACATGAACAGGAAATGAGATCACCCCCCAAAAAGGTAGTGGAGCAGAGGTGAAGCATAAGTGATCTGTCCACAAGATTTAGATACAGATACATTTTGCTTGACTGGTAGAATATTTTAATTATCTTAAAAAAAAAAAAAAGTTAGAACATTAGGCAGGGCAGTACTCCACACTCCACAGTTAGGTCAGATTCAGACATTTATGCTTCTTGCCAGTCCCCAGAATTCCATTTGAAAGGCACGGGAAACAGATTGGACTGACTGTTGGGCGTTCTGTTTCTGTAGCTCTGTGGAGACACGTAATGCCATATTTAAAGTCTTTGAGATTGCTAATAGAGTGGTAAGAGTGGAATCCTGGAGCCACAGTGGAACCTACTCAAGATGGACATGAGAACTGAACTCATCTTCTTAGCCTTGTCGTAGGCTGGCCTTTTTATTTCTCTGGTTGGTAAATGCTCCAAAATTATTTTTATAAGATTATATAACTTACAGGAAATGCTCTTAAAAGTTTTACATCTTTCAATCTTATACAGATACTCTCAGAATTGATTATTTTTTCTTTTTATACAAGGTTTCCATATCAGTATAACTTGCCTCATTTGCAGCCTACAGTGCTTACAGTAAAATTCTAACTCAGTACGCTGGCCCCGGCATCTGATCTACACCAAATAATATATTTTAAAACTATCTGGACCAATGTCCCTCAAATTTTTAAACTTAAGTCTAACACATCTCGGCTAAGTGATGATCTTCTCATAAAACACTTAAATACAAATAACAATATTGCTTTAGGGGTTGTAGGTAATTATGTTTTTGTTTTCTTTTCAGATATTTTGTTCATAGTTCGTGTGTGTGTGTGTGTGTGCACGCACATGCACACCATGTAGTATGTTTATCAAAGGAATTCCCATCATTTTACCTTTAACTCTTCCTCCATGAGACTAGTGATACCTGGAATTGTTTATGACCAGTTTCTATCAATTATCAATCACATTTTTGGGGAAAAAAATGCTTGATGACTAAAAAATCCTACATTATTTTGATATATCCAATAATTAAATCCTAGGGGAAAATATTTGAAAAATAACAAGGTGACTGTTATCAGTTGCAAAAAGAAAACATTAAGAAAAAAAATACACACACTCAGACACTTGTAACTGTCAAAATAAAAGCTGAGCTAAATTGGAAGCACAAATAGAGTTGTACAAAAATAATTCTAGCTTAATAGTCTATATAAAAGGCATAAATACCCTCTTTGAGGATGTTTTTCTTGAGCAATTAGGACTAAAAGAGGTAATGAAATTCACTAGGGCTTCCATAGTTTTTCTTTAATGTTATTTTTTACATTCTCATTTGTTTTTGTATATGTTCAATATCTGACAAGGCAGGAGAAAATAAAATAAGGAACCAAATTTACACCTACATTATAGCTTAAATATACATTAGGTTCCCTGGGGAGTTACTCCTCAATAGACTCTTACATACTTCAGTAAAGTCAAACACATTAAATGCTTTTCTTTATCAAATTGCTGAACTGAAAAGAAAAAGTACAAGAAAATTAAGATATCACTAAACATATAATCCATATAAACATATAATCCAAATCAGGAAAGGAGTACGTTATCCTGCTTATTTAACTTATATGCAGAGTACATCATGCGAAATGCTGGGCTGGGTGAAGCACAAGCTGGAATCAAGATTGCCAGGAGAAATATCAATAACCTCAGATATGCAGATGACACCACCCTTATGGCAGAAAGTGAAGAAGAACTAAAGAGCCTCTTGATGAAAGTGAAAGAGGAGAGTGAAAAAGTTGACTTAAAGCTCAACATTCAGAAAACGAAGATCATGGCATCCGGTCCCATCACTTCATGACAAATAGATGGGGAAACAGTGGAAACAGTGGCTGACTTTATTTTTCTGGGCTCCAAAATCACTGCAGATGGTGAGTGCAGCCATGAAATTAAAAGACGCTTACTCCTTGGAAGAAAAGTTATGACCAATTTAGATAGCATATTAAAAAGCAAAGACATTACTTTGCCAACAAAGGTCCATCTAGTCAAGGCTATAGTTTTTCCAGTAGTCATGTATGAATGTGAGAGTTGGACTATAAAGAAAGCTGAGCGCCGAAGAATTGATGCTTTTGAACTGTGGTGTTGGAGAAGACTCTTGAGAGTCCCTTAGACAGCAAGGAGATCCAGCCAGTCAGTCATAAAGGAAATCAGTCCTGAATATTCATTGGAAGGACTGATGCTGAAGCTGAAGCTCCAATACTTTGGCCACCTGATGCGAAGAACTGACTCATTTGAAAAGACCCTGTTGCTGGGAAAGATTGAGGGCAGGAGGAGAAGGGGACGACAGAGGATGAGATGGTTGGAGGGCACCGCTGACTGTATGGACATGGGTTTGAGTAAACTCTGGAGTTGGTGATGGACAGGGAGGGAGGTCTGGCGTGCTGCAGTCCATGGGGTCGCAAAGAGTCCAACACGACTGAGCGACTGAACTGAATTGAATAAACTGAAACATATGTACAAGAAACAAAAAGCTTTCCTCTTGGGGAAAAAAATAAAATATGGTGTTCTCTACTATTCTGTATAATTTTGAGAGATCGAATTTTTTCCATGCGTAGTCAGAGGAGTTCAGAGTTTTCTCGGTGTCTCCAGGTTTTCTTTCCAAAATCAGTTCACAGGAAACATTAACATTTCTTAAATAGAAGTGCATTTCACAGTAAGAAAAGAATGATCCCTTTAAGCTGATCAGTACAGCAGGAAAAAAATTAATGCCCAGGACTGGTGACAAAGTGTGCCACTCGCTTCCATGAAATAGCATGTGACTGTCTGAGGGCAAAAAGCATTTAGCATAGAAAACAGCTCGCAGGATTTATTTTGCACTTTTAAAATGCTCTTGTACTTCTTCCACACACTTGAAGCTTCAAATCAATGACTACTAGCAAGAAAGACGGAGAAGGCAATGACACCCCACTCCAGTACTCTTGCCTGGAAAATCCCATGGATGGAGGAGCCTGGTGGGCTGCAGTCCATGGGGTCGCTAAGAGTCGGACACGACTGAACAACTTCAAATTTTCAACTGAAATATTGGCCTTTGACTGCTGTTGAAATGCCAAGACCAATGGGAGGGATCAAACATTAAGTTGCTATTGGTTTTTATATTTTGTGTTAATAAAATGTCAAAGATGAGGTTTCAGTGGGGGATGGTATTGAAGAAAGATCAAAAAGACTTGGTATTGTTGGATGCTTAGACACAAACTGCAAAGTTAGGGTGGGGAAATACACTTATATAAAAGGGTGTTCATCATGTTACTCTGGGTTCACTCTGAATGAAGAAGAGCAGGAATTAGGGGCCTTTGCTCATGAGGTTTAATAGCTAAGTAGACCTAAAACATACCAGGCTTCTGAAGGAAAGGATGCCAGATAGGAAGGTGGTTACAACTTCCTGCGAAAATAAAGTCATCCTGGATAATTACTGCTGAGTAATTATCTGAGTAAATCTTGGGCAGTTTAGTTAATACAGGAGAAATGAGTGTCCATCCGACATGCTTTTAACTTGTTCAAATGAAAATCATGTATTGATTTTCTTCTATTTAAAATCCCTAAATGTTATTAAATAAAACAAGAATAAAAATGAAAAAATTGGCACCCCTTTTATGCTCAAAATGTCAGCCCCCAGGTGACTTTTTAGAGAACTATCATCTTTAATCCCTGAGACTTCACAAGATGTGTTTCTAGAATGTAAAGGCCTAGGAGGTAAGCACCATTATCATACTTGGTTTGTGAAAGCTCAAGAAAGAAAAGTTGTTACGGTTGAATAGGTAGATATCTGCAGAGCTGAGTTTAGGATTAATTTATCGATTCAGTAGACTATCTACTGAGTGACTGTTACGAGCTAGGTCTCCAACCACCCAGCACTGCTGGGCATTCCTCTATTATTGCAGGATTTCCTGTCTGCTTGTCTTTGGTTTGGCAGAGCAACACAACCCTTTATTACTCTAATGCTGTGAGTTGACCAAGGAGAAAGAGGACTTCGGCTCCTCCACCTTGCATTACACCTCAAAGCCCAGAAGCCTTGGCCTATACTGGGTGATCCCCTGGCTATGTTCTCTGGGTTAGATGGCATGTGCCTAAGAGAAAGGAAAAAAAAATCAAAGCTCTTTTCTTTGATCCTAGAACTGCAAATCCCCTGAAGGCTTTTATTTGACCATCATTCTTTGAGTAGAAAGGTAGTATTTGAAATTGGTTAAACTAACTAAGGGAGTTTGGTCAACCAACTGGAACATATGATCACTTTCTTCCTAAATTTAAGTCCAGCCCTAATTTGAACCATGATCCAAAGAAGCCTTGGTTCTCTGGCTCCTATGTATACAAAGGTCATATGAAGGGAAGCCAGAGCACCATTTTCCCTACTGGTTTGGCAGTAAATGGATCTTTTATAAAGAATATTAGCCAAATGAGTTGATCCTACATGTAGTTTGCCAAACATCTCTGCATTGACCAGGAAATGGGAAACTATCTTTCACACCAATGACATTGAATACTTAACATCTTTCTTGAGACTTTTCTGCTTTGATGTGAACAGTCAAGACTCTGTGATATAGATATGTGTTGAATTCCTGCAGAGTCCTCTGGGTTTTTTGGCAAAGGAGCACCCCCTCCTTTTTTATTCTAAAGAATTGCTTCTATAGGCCACAAGCTGTCCACCAGTCCAAAATCTAGCCGGCTGGACTGTTAGTGGGTCTGTTCTAATTTGGGAACCATTGCAGTTCTGAAACAGTGCCTTAATAATTCTGTTCCATGTGTATCAGCCATTAACTGAGGTTTGGCCCCACCATGAAGAGCAATTATGCCACTTTCTCATTAGTGTCCTTATCCGTCTGTAAAGCATCCTGTCAATAAACTATATTCTCTGCTCTTGGGGTCTTTTGAAACCTAACCTCCTGAATATCTGCCTAAGGTAAAAGGAGATGCAGTAAACATTGGCACATACAACAGATGCACTTACAAAGATGCGGTAGTGACTAGTGGGGAGTGAAGGAGACTGAAAAGGCCTTGCGTCCCGTCCTCAGCACAGTCCCGCCCATGGAGCTAAACTCTTCCAACCCTGAATATCATCTCTTTGGGGCTTGTGGGTATAACTATTCGTAATAGAGCCTGCACTTGTTTTAGAGAGACTTACTCATGCAGTGTCCTTCCCAAAATTGACAAAGAGGGAAATAGTGAGAACTTTGATTCGTTTTCCACTACTTTGATTCATATCACACAGTTATGGGAATGATTTCTGCATGACTACCTGTAGTGAGCATATGCAATAGGGTTCATACTAACAAAATTCATATTCTTTCTACAGTTTGTATAAGTTGTTTTTCTAAAACCTCAGAAGGGTATTTTTAAGTCAATGTGAATGTTAACCACACTATTGGCTTTGCTGGTTTATTTATTCAGTATATGAAATATTCTTCAGCTGTAATGTAAAAACAATTTTTTTGATAATTCATTGATGATCCTTTCATCATATTAAAAATTCAGCCAAATTGAATTTGTATTGAACTATAGTTGATGTACTATACTGTGTAAGTTACAGATATACAATATAGTGATTCACATTTTTAAAGGTTATACTCCATTTATAATTGTTATGAAATATTGGCTATATTCCCTGTGTTGCACAATGTATCTGTGTAGCTTATTTTATGCATAACAGTTTGTACCTTTTAATCTCCTGCCTCTATATTGCCCCATCCCCCTCCCATCTCCCCACTGGAGAAAGAATTTCGATTAAGACTTTGGCCACCAAATCTTTGGGTTGTTTCAATTAATCTAATGCTAGAGAGTTCCTTTTGTTGGTTTGCTTTTAAGCTTCCATTAGCAGTGGCTTTTACAATTGGCACTGTTGACATGGAAACCAGTATAAAGAACGAACAGAATAAAAGAAGTAGGATTAAAAGAATGCAAATATAATCAAATGACCACATAATTCACATTTCCATGAAATTCTGAAATTACCTGGAAGAATACATAAAAATGAATTCAAGTAAAAGAACTATTTTTCCTGTTGACTCCCTGGATTGGCAATTTGCTGATTTCTGCATCTTCCATGGTTTGTAATTTTCAGCTCTTTTTTGATATGTAAAGGAAATATATGATTCAGGGAAATATTCCTGAAGTCATAGAGCATGCAAGATGGGCATATGGAACACCAACGGCTATAATTTAGCATCTCAGGTCCCTGCCAGTATTCAAAGACTTGCACACCAACTCAGCCTAGGTAGCCACATTCAACAATTTCCATCCCGCTGTTGCCTAAAGCAAGCTCTTCACAGGGCCAAGTCACAGTTAGCATCCACACAGTGCTGTGTTGATGGATTTTTAATTTAAATACATTTTAATACGTTCAAAATGAAGAAATGCCCTGTCCATAACCAAACTATGTTTTAAATTATAAGTATAATTTAAATTATAATATTTTAATTGTTATGTTGTTTATATATATTATAAAATATATACTGTTTTAATTGTTATATTCCACTGTGCTCTCTCTGGAGAGCCTTTTTTTTCCAGGCACCTCCATTTAGCTTACAGCAGAGATTATCAAAATTTAGGTTGCATGGGAATCATCTGGAAGGTTTGTAGAAACACCGATTGCTTGGCCTGACCACCAGTTTTTGGCTCAGTAGGTCTGGGGTGGAGCCAAAGAATTTGCATATCTAACAAGCTCTCAAGCAACCGGAGATGCTTCTGGTCCAGCAACTATACTTGAAGGACCACTGGCTTAAAGGGCCATCCATCCTGCTAGGCTTAGATTTCCCATCACTCACCCATTTGGAAAACTCTAAAATAAGCAAAAAATAATAATATTTTTTCTCAGCTTTATTGAGATCTATTGACATGTAATATTGTATAAGTTTAACATGTATAATATGTTAATTAATGAGCAAAGAATTTATGTAAGGATCCAAGACGGTTAGATTATTGATAGGTATTTTGAATAGCATCTAATATCACTTTTTCCTTCTGGAAATTCAGAACTTATTTTCCTAGGCAATGCTGGTGTCCTCAGTCACCAACACCTGTGTGACTAATTGCCATCTGTGCTCCCTGGAGCCTTGCTAATAAGAACATATCAAGGATCTTTTGGAGAAAGCAATGGCAACCCACTCCAGTACTCTTGCCTGGAAAATCCCATGGACCGGGGAGCCTGGTAGGCTGCAGACCATGGGGTTGCTAGGAGTCGAACACGACTGAACAACTTCGCTTTCACTTTTCACTTTCCTACATTGGAGAAGGAAATGGCAACCCACTCCAGTGTTCTTGCCTGGAGAGTCCCAGGAACACGGGAGCCTGGTGGGCTGCCGTCTTTGGGGTCACACAGAGTCGGACATGACTGAAGCGACTTAGCAGCAGCAGCAGCAAGGATTTTTTTTTTTAGCAGCAAGGATATTTAATGAATTTTAAGACACACCACTTATGTATAATCTTAAGTACTTTTTTACATAAAGGAAATTATGGACCTCCTGTCTAATATATTACATTAATCCAAATAAATGAAATAGAACCAACCCTTTTGTGGGATGTGGCATTAAAGTTCAATTAAAAGGTGAGGATAAAGTCTATAGTTACATAGTCTATATAGCTTCTAGAATGTAAAAACTAGTCCACCTGCTGAGTTCCCAAGTAGGGGAAGGAGCCAAGAAGGAGTAAGGGAGTATTCTCCACTGTCAGGAGACCACAAATCTAATGTTCCCATAAAATTAGCAGAGCAGAAGCAAAAATCTGAATGTTTTGATTTATAAATTTACCACCTGTGTCTGCCGCTGACTTCCTAGGAGGACCACTTGATGCCACAAACATTGTATTGTTCCAGTTCCATTACAAGGGACAATTATATTGACATGCACATGATTATGTGAGAAGACCATTAATGGAAAAGGGTTCTTTTCAAACTTAACTTTCTAGACTATAAATAATGGTCAGAGTACTTATTGGTCTACCTTTGCTCAATTTGATTAACCAATTTGCCTGAGAGTTCATGCTGTAAAAGATGAACACTGAGAGAGAGCAGTGGGGGGAAAAAAGAACTCTATTTTACATGTAAAAATGTAGAAATAGTGATGTTTGGAGGCTTTTTTTTATTATCAGGGGAGTATAAATTGAATGGTTAATCTAGACTCCAAGGACAATTTTACCTTCACATATATTAACATTAATTTTATTGTACTACCTTTCCAGTGACTAAGTGTTTTAGACTGGTAATCACTGACTTTGCCCAGACCTTAGTCATCTCTCCATTCATTGATTCATTCACTCATTGAACAAATACTAATGCCTAGTGTTCTGTTTGAACTGTGGTGGAACTGTTCCCTTGACCTTACATTCTATCAAATTTATGTAAGACCAAGGTACAAGATGTTCAAACATGAAATTAAAAGAAATAAAAAAGATACATGAAAAGATAACCAGCATATATGGGGTGATTCAAAAATAAATGAAAAATCATATTGCCAAATATGCAGTTTGGTGGCTCTTCAGATTGTTACTTGACTTTGAAACTAGATTAAATACATACTTACATCTTTTGCTGTATGTCCACTTATCAAATTTCATTCATTAATCTATTTATCCATGTATGCAATAGGCATTAGAATAAGCTAATCATCCCATAATCATATTGCAGGCCAGTGCATACACCGTTATAAAACCCAGCATTTCTCTAGGAGGCGTTGGAGACCAAGGTTTCCTATAGAAATAAAGCCAAGCATTCCTCTTTCACAAAATCTCCAATTAAGTTGGATAAATACTACATACCAATTTCAGCCTAAGTTAGCAACTGGAGTGAGGGTGAATACTTCTTCAGGCCAAGTATTTGGGGGTAAAACAGAACATTAGTGTTAATGAACTCTGATCTTAGGAAATTTCAATGTAGCTTTTTCTTTGTGTTTCATTTGTTCCTTAAAGGCTAAATTTGAGTAAGACATATTTCTAGTTCTTTCCCATTAAAGTCTTTTTAAATTATATTACATTTTCAAATAAAGTAACCAATTTTGATAAATTTAAATGGAGAATAATGTTCTGGAGCTTATGTAATTCTCCAGGCAAGAATACTGGAGCGGGTAGCCATTCCTTCTCTAGAGGGTCTTCCCGACCCAGAGATTGAACTTAGGTCTCCCAAATTGCAGGCAGATTCTTTACCATCTGAGCCACCAGTCACCCATTTTAAAATATTATATCATAAATTTTAAAATTTCACAGCAGTTTCCCAAACATTATTGAAAGTGTACTTTGGACCAAACTCCATGCAAGGCTCTGGTTCTGCAGAAATGAGTAGGGTATGGATGTAGATCTGAAACTGATCAGGCGAGTGTTAGCCTTTGTTGATAGTGTACAGAATTTATATAAATATAGACTTAATTTTGGACTATTCAGAGGTGTCAGAGCATTAATTGATTGGTTTTAGACTCTGAGGAACAAAAAAGGCTAGTATTTCAGAGCAGTAGACAAAGGTATCTTAAACTCTGAAACCTAAAATAAGCCATTAGATTACTTTGCTGCTTTAATAAGCTTACTAAATTAAATTTTAATGGTTCACACAATGAATAACAAAAACGTCATCTCTGTAATTAAAACTGAGCAGGTCTGTTTTCTCCAAAGATGCCTAAGCTTTAATCACTTTAACCCTGAAGATAAAATTTTCTGTCCCACTAGGGCTAACCCACATGAAATCGCACAGAATTCTGCCCTCATGTAAAGAGCTTTGATTTAGTGAAGTGCTTCTGTTGTTTATGCTTATTTTTTATAAGAGCTGTAGGTCACTATTGTTTTGTCCCAGAAGCTTACATATAGACACTATTTAGCTAACCCTGGCCAATAGTTTGAAGTGGCCAAAGATTGTTTTTGATACTTTCCCTTGAGAACCATTCAGTCATTTTCTGAAGATGTCTACTTACTTCAGTTGCTTGTCATCTTTAATCAGATGACAATATTTTTAATTTTTTAAATAAAAAATGTTGTTACTAAAAAAATCACAAAATTAAATAAATATAAAATAATTAAATTTTCAAATAACATTTTTAAAAGTTCATAGCATGTGTACTTTGGAAATCATTGAAAGCTTAAAACTATACAATGGAGAAAGAGATGATATTTAAATGTAAATGTATGCCTTTTAATAAACATATTAACTTATAAACCATATGTCATACATATAAATTTGTGTAAACGTGTACTTATGTTTATATTTGTATATATAAATATGACAAATGTTATGTATATACATATATATATTGTTGCTGTTTAGTCACTAAGTCATGTTCAACTGTTTGTGATCTCATGGACTGCAGTCCACCAGGCTCCTCTGTCCATGGGATTTTTCCAGGCAAGAATACTGGAGTGGGCTGCCATTTCCTTCTCCAGGGGATAGTCCCAACCCAGGAACTGATCTCCTGTACCAATAGGCAGGTTCTTTACCACTGAACCACCTGGGAAGCCCATATATACCCTCTATAATTCATTCATTTGCCAAACCACCTATTTGACACAGAAAGAAGAAGATATTTTATGAAGTGAATTTGAAGTTCTGTTAATTGTTAGAGGTTTTTGTATACAATTCTTTCTTGTAAAGAAAAACTACATTTCATAATACAAATCCAAATTTGAAGAAAGAGAGAAATCATAAAGAAAAAGTAGATTTTTTCTAAAACTATTTTATTCTTTTTTATTCTTATTCATAGTTTTATGCTCTTTGGAATAATTTCGTTCATCTTGTATCAAGGAATAGCTAACCTAAGGCCAGATATTCTAGGAATGGAGTGATTCAAAGCTAGAATTTTAGTATTTTATACTTGTTCACAATCTTAAACTGTCAAACATAGACTGTCTCTCTCACCTTAATCTCTTAATTTCTCCTAGGATTAAGAACTAATTTCTCCCCAACACAGTAATTATTTTTCCCAAGAGAACACAGTTACTTCACTATGTAGAATGAAGTTGACAACTATTTTCATTTCAAACTATTAGAGAGAAATTTTAACTCAATTCTTCTAGGTTTTTTTAAAAAGGGAAATATCTTCAATTAAGTTCAGTCTCTCAGTCGTGTCCGACTCTTTGCAGCCCTATGAACCACAGCACGCCAGGCCTCCCTGTCCATCACCAACTCCCAGAGTCCACCCAAACTCATGTCCATTGAGTCGGTGATGCCATCCAACCATCTCATCCTCTGTCGTCCCCTTCTCCTCCTGCCCTCAATCTTTCCCATCATCAGGGTCTTTTCAAATGAATCAACTCACCACATCAGGTAGCCAAAGTATTGGAGTTTCAGCTTCAACATCAGTCCCTCCAATGAACACCCAAGACTGATCTCCTTTAGGATGGACTGGTTGGATCTCCTTGCAGTCCAAGGGACTCTCAAGAGTCTTCTCCAACACCACAGTTCAAAAGCATCAATTCTTCAGCGCTCAGCTTTCTTTATAGTCCAACTCTCACATCCATACATGACCACTGTAAAAACCATAGCCTTAACTAGACGGACCTTTGTTGGCAAAGTAATGTCTCTGCTTTTTAATATGCTATCTAGGTTGGTCATAACTTTCCCTCCAAGGAGCGTCTTTTAATTTCATGGCTGCAGTCACCAACTGCAGTGATTTTGGAGCCCAGAAAAATAAAGTCAGCCACTGTTTCCACTGTTTCCCCATCTATTTGCCACGAAGTGATGGGACTGGATGCCATGATCTTAGTTTTCTGAATGTTGAGTTTTAAGCCAACTTTTTCACTCTCCTCCTTCACTTTCATCAAGAGGCTCTTTAGTTCTTCTTCACTTTCTGCCTTTAGGGTGGTGCCATCTGCATATCTGAGGTTATTGATATTTCTCCCGGAAATCTTGATTCCAGCTTGTGCTTCCTCCAGCCCAGCATTTCTCATGATGTACTCTGCATATAAGTTAAATAAGCAAGATGACAATATACAGTCTTGACGTACTCCTTTTCCTATTTGGAACCAGTCTGTTGTTCCATGTCCAGTTCTAACTGTTGTTTCCTGACCTGCATACAGGTTTCTTAAGAGGCAGGTCAGGTGTTCTGGTTATTTCCATCTCTTTCAGAATTTTCCACAGTTTATCATGATGCACACAGTCAAAGGCTTTGGCATAGTCAATAAAGCAGAAATAGATGTTTTTCTGGAACTCTCTTGCTTTTTCGATGATCCAGTGGATGTTGGCAATATGATCTTTGGTTCCTCTGCCTTTTCTAAATATCTTAGAACCTGATTAATCCAGAGACTCACTCATGGACGAAGTGTTCTCGAATATTCATTTAACAAGTAACTTTCAAATTACTATGTTCTATTACATTTCAAGGAGTTGAGTGTTGTAAAGCAACATTTTTTATAATTTATAATTTAAAATATTAACATTAATTATCCATCTGAAACTTATTGATATATTGGGAAGGAAGAAGTAACCAAAATTTCTCCCAAATGACTTTGCAATTGTTACCCTCCATTTATTAAGTAATCCATCTTTTCCCTACCAATGTAAGATGCCACTTTTACCCTACAATAAACTCTCACGGGGAGTTAGACTTATTTATGGATTTTCCATATAGATATATTAAAACTAATTCCTTTTATACTTCTCCTTTGGTCAATGTTTTGCTCAACAAGATTTTTTTTATCTTGGATAGACAATATGTCCTCATTAAAGCTATAAGATGGAAAGTGGGTGAGTCAGGTTACCTTCATAGACACAAGGGAGTCCAATGTGTGTGTGTGTGTGTTTGATATTGTGAATTATTACAATGTTATATTTAAAAGGCCTCTTTTAAAAGTAGAAATAGTAATCATTTATGTGTACTAATCATTTAGGGCTTATAATAATTATTTTTTAATCTTCCCGACTATGTGAAGAGGTATTATAATTATCAATACCATCTAAATTTTTTAGGATGAGTATTTTTCTCAGAGATACAGGTCATTAGCCCAAGGCTAAGTGGCTAACACATAACAAAAAGAGATCTCAAATCTAACACAGATCTTGTGACAGTAATTCAAAGCTGTTTCTAATACTTCAAATTTCCTCGAGTTGGAAGCATTTTCAGAGTTTTGGCTTTGTGCCTAGCACTACAATAAATGTTGTGTGGTAGGAAAAAAAATCTTCAGTTCTGACTCCCTAGGTTAAGAGTGGAATCACCTCTAAAGTCCCCAGTAGACTGAGCAGAGGCAAAACTGTGAAGTGGTGGCTTATCTTGTCACTCGCTTGGCATCTTTACATTGATAGTATTCTCGCTTCAAACACCAGCCATTTCATGCTCTCGTGGTTCTAATGAGCAAACAACACATCAGTGTCCCATTCCAGTCTGTCTCCCTTGGACTTGGTCTCCTTTTCAGTTTCAGGGCTGTGAATTTACAGCTCTGTATCCTCACGGAGTCTCCAGTTGCATAATAATTGAAGAGTGATATACCAAAATCCTTTCTTCTTGGCCGTCTTTACTTTACAAAGGACTTCTAGTAACTGTTACTTTTTTATTATTAAAGAAATATGTCATTATGGGAAACTTCACTCGTTATCCTAAAACTTATGATAATCTTAATCTTTGCTTAGATAAATATAAATATATATAGATATATACAATATAGGGAGAAATAAAACAGTGGAAAGATGTGAGCTCTAATTCTTTCCTTAGCATTTATAACTTGGGTAATAATGGCAAATTTCTTTGGCTGCTAGTTCTATATCTAGCCTGTATACATATAGTAAAACATGGTCACGTTCCATTTATCTAAGCCTCATTTCTTTATCTATAAAATGAATATACTTACATTTGCTGCACTCACTAAGGCTTGTGAGGTACAATTGAGACCATGTGTATAAAAATCAATTGCAAAGAAACAATGAAGCATAGGATTGAAAGATTTTGAACAGTGCACTCTTAAGGATGCTAATCTTTGTAGAAATTCTGCTTCTCCTTTTCTAGTCTCTACTGATATGAGGGATCTACTCTTGGCATGTAAGGAAATTGACACTGACACAAACATATGTGCTAGTTATTCTGCAGAAGCATTGGGACTTTAAAGTGAAAAATTCCGTTATTGAAACACAGAATAACAAAGAAGCTTTCCATCTCTTCCGTTGCACTAGGAGTTATCCCACAGTTTATTCTCATTATGTAAAAGGTGGGCAGAAGGCCCCCAAAACAGAACTTCTTTGTCTTGGCCATGACTGAAATTATTATTTTTTTTTAATTAGGCCAGCATCACAGCAGAAACAAATAAACCAGTCAGCAAACAGAGCAGAGAAGATTAAATCTATAGGATGTCAGTATCATTTTCTGTTTTCAAGGCAAATGAAATCTCTCATGCCTTCATTTCAATGACTAAGACAAGAAACTGGCCTTCTGGGTAGAGGTCAAGTGCAATTTGATAAGGACCTTGATCTCAAAATATGTTAAAAATCAGAACATCTTATAAAAAATTAGGATGAAGTTTTCTGAGCTGTTGTAAGAACCAGAAAACGTCAAGTTTCAAGAGACCTTAGACCTTATCTGCTAACAAAGCTGTTTCATTTTACAGATGGGAAACTAGAGCTGAGTTGATAAGCCTAAGATGATATGGGTATGGTGAGTGGTAAAATCAGGACAAAAGAATGGATCAATAATATCACTTGAACATTAATATTTGTAACTTCAGTAATTATTTACACTCTTTAAGTTTCCTTCCAATTGTAGTTATAAATACTGCTTCACAAATGCTTAGGGCACTCCCTGAAATGCTTTCTCCATCTGCCTCACACACAGAACGGTTCAGCATATAGATTACATACTCAGAGAAAGTTTTCCATGGAGAAGAAAGAGAACAGAGATGGGAATGCTGGGATTCTACGGTTTTCATTGTCACGCTCCCCTTCATCTTTTTCTTTAGTTTGAAAGATTTGCTCGGTTGCATCCAGTATGACTAAGGCACCATGCCTTAC
The DNA here is from genome assembly GCF_029407905.1 of Bubalus kerabau. Classification (NCBI taxonomy): domain Eukaryota; kingdom Metazoa; phylum Chordata; class Mammalia; order Artiodactyla; family Bovidae; genus Bubalus; species Bubalus kerabau. The sequence goes on along the minus strand of NC_073631.1, from coordinate 13,704,572 downwards.
TATTGCTGTTCTTGGGACATGCCGTGTCTATTACTCTTTCTTGTCTTCTTAATCTCTCTGCCTCATTTTTTTCATCTGTAAAATGAGAGTGACAAAAGTACCTACCCTGTCTGTGAGAATTCATGAGACAGCACATATAAAGCAAGTTAAACATTGCTAACACATAGTAAATGCTAATAATTGTTATTCATATGACCACCATTATTATTGTTATTTGCACAATCTTTTCTTCAGACAGCGTCAGTGAAATGCCACTTTTTAAAGTAATAAGGCTATTCACAGGGTACCTGGAAAAATATTGGGCCAGATAGCTCCAATATATTATTTGAGATTGTTTTTAAAAGCCAGTTTAAGTGCAGAATAATTTTCAGATCCCATTGAAGATTGTTCCTTATGATTACAATGACAGATGAAGCTTTTTTAATGTGTAAAATTTTAAATTAGGTTATTAAAGGAAAAAGTTTACCAGCAATGTGCAAGAACAATCCCGTAAATTGAGACTGTCTCCTAGTAATCTTATTTCACACAGAGAGTAAAAGTGGTTCCTAATTCTAACTTTCTAAGGACTTTCCACTTCTCTGACTGTATCTGGGCCCTATCCCTGACTTTTTGGACTTTCTAGAGGCTTCACTATTAAATTACAGTTTATTCTCAAAGAGAAATGGAATTTGCCCAGGCTACAATAAAAATAAGTGTCTATATAATGAATACTTAAAATGTTTTATGGACCCAACTTCCTCGAAGTTTATTTTAATACTGCAAGACAGGCATTATCATCCTTGTTCTTCAAATGAGAAAATGAAGCCCCAGAAAGACTGACTGACTTTCCCAAGGTCACACAGCTCATAAATGTTATAATAGGATTTCACACCTAGCTTGGTCATTTGCCATGGAGAAATATTAAGAAGCTTTACTGAAAAAACAGCATTCTAGAAATGATTACCTTTTAAAACATATATAGAAATATTACAAATAAAATTTAAGAGAAAAATCAAATAAAGATTATATATGAAGAAATATGAAAAACAAGAAATATCTTTTTAAATCAGATATTCTGTAAGAAACCAGTGATTCTATATTGCAGTATTTAATAGAGTGATCTAGCAAATAAAAACACATGTAAGTACTTTTACTCTGAGCAACAGATGTTGTTAGATTTTTTTTTAACATTCATTAACATGAATGATTAGCCTGATCTTTGAAAATAAAATTTTAAAATATTTTTTTGCACAGCATTTGAGACTTCTAATTGTCCTTTGGGATTATTTGTATCCCAGTTTCCTTTAAAGCCAGTTTTACTTTAGGAACATCCTAGAAGCATAGTGAGAGGAGCGTGCTCTTTCTGACCACGTGGACTGTAGCCTGCCAGGTTCCTAGGTCCTGGAACCAGACAAGAATACAGGAGTGAGTAGCCATTCCCTCCTCCCAGGGATCTTCCCAAATCAGGGATCGAACCTGTGTCTCTTATGTCTCCTACATTGGCAGGCAGGGATTCTTTACCACTAGCGCCACCTGGAAAGCCCAGTGAGAGTCAGGATTCATGTGCAGGTAGAGACTACATCTCTGGACTTTCCAGGGAACACAGAGCATTGTGGAAGAGCAGTAGCTCTGTGTCCGGATTTGAGAATGGACATGTATCAATATTGGGAGAGTGTTAATGGTCCCTCTTGGCCTTCATGGGGCTTTTGGTTTGCCTTAAATGTTTTGTTTTTCCTCGTAGCAGTCTCTGTTGCCTTCTAATATTTAGGTGCCACTTACCGTGTACAGTAATCATACAATGGAAGGAAAGTGGTTATCATAAGTGATGTCACTGTTGCCATGTATTGAGGGAAAAAAATGAAACGAGTGCCATTCGGAACCAGAAGTGTTCTGTGGAGTCATACTGTCCTCTTGTGTATGTACAGAACTGATGTCGTCAGACTGCGTGGAGCTCTTCAAGACTTCCTGAAGAGCCTCATCCACTTTTGAACAAGAGTTGCCTTTTAATTAGACCGCTCAGATCATCTATATAAGTCATAGTAATTCACACTATCAAAAATATAATTGCCATAAATATTTTAGGATCTCCAGCTGGATTTAATTAAGCAAGAGCATCCCCCCACGTTTATACTCACCAAATGGTTGTCAGTTCCATGTAAATTTCTTGAAGATCCTATGTATGTTTTCAAGATTCTGAATTAATTTAATTACCGATTATGGTACCATCAAACAAAAGACATGCTTTTCTAAAGTGAAGAAATCATCATGAATATGGGGAAAATGAAAACGTAGACCATAGATTCAGACAAACTTAGGTTTGAATTTGGACTCTACCTCTTATTCAGTGGAAGACTTTAAGTAAGTCTCTTACTCTCTCTGGGTGCAGTTTCTGCCTCAACCAAATGAAGATGCCACATACGGCATAGGGTCTTTAGCTCTTCATGTTCCTCTGAGCCAAGAAAACATGGAGCAGAGACATGCTGACCTACCGTGACTTCAAAATACAGTGTTAGGGGATGATACATTTTTATGTCATCAATGTAAACAATTGTAGAGTACTCACTACTCTGAGTTCCACTTGACAATATGATTTCCACAGTGAAATAATATAAATGAATGCCTTTGCTCATGACAGGGAAATTAATTTATAGGGAGGAAAAAAATCTCAAAAACCTTTAGAAAAAAAGTTTTTTAAAGACATAGGTCATTTCAAATCATCTCTGAAAATCCCTTCTATAGATTAGTAAAAGTAAAAGATTAGTGCTGCTGCTGCTGCTAAGTCGCTTCAGTCGTGTTCAACTCTGTGCGACCCCATAGACGGAAAAATAATGCCTAACTAACATGATTATAGGGAAGCTTTAGGTCAAACTTACCATATAGGGAAATTATTTTTTTGTATACAGCCTATAAATATCCACATGTTGGAATCAGGATTACTAATTAAATTATTACTAATTTTACCAGAGATTTTTTTCCAATCTGTGTTTATCCTTTTGTGATCTATTGATGTCATATATATATAATATACTTGATGCTGAGTCCTTAATCAGGACATAGTCTATAAATGCAACATTGTCCCCAGAATAAATAAGACTGATTTCCACTGAGGAAATAAACTGGAGATTTCTGTATTTGCCAGAAAGTTAATCTCCAAATGTAAGTATTCCAAATGTTGCTTTGGACAAAGTCTTTAGAAAGAAAATAAAACTAGTTTCTGCTTTGAAAGCAGTTGACCTCAAAAGTTTTAGATTGATTCTAAATTGGAATTTTTTGCTGAGTTATCTTAAAAGTTTTTTCATTTTGTTTTGCTTTTGTCAGATGTACTAAAAGGTCAAAAAAAACCTAGGGCATCTGTTTATTTATATTATATAAGGTTAGGAAGCCTATTAGTTCTTAAATACCCTGTTAGGGTCTTCTCTTTCCCAGATAACAGTATCATATTTCAAATAACTTGAGTCTAAGAGTTGCCAACAACTCTTGAGAGAATGACTCCCCAAATTACCTTTTCAGTGATGTGCAAGATAAGACTTCATCATTTCCTGTCTAAAACCCAATATTGTTGGAAACAATTTCAGGTATTTGGGGTAAATACACCACTTCATCCCACTCACTCTGTTAGAACTAAAGCTCCCAAAATATTTAGTTAATGGTCATTATTTTATTTTTAAAATTTTTGTTCATTCATTCAACAAATATCTATTGAATATACCTTTACTCTTATGTAGAATGGTCCATCAGAAAATAATGAATCCTAGGGCTGGAAGGGACCTAGTCCAATTTTTCCAACTAAAGATGAAAAAACTGATACCTGGAGCATTGCATCTTTTGCTTATGACTAGTTACATTAGACTAACACATCTACTTAGTGGTAGAACTGAAACTTGGCAAATACTCTTCCTTAATCTTTTCCTGAGCCCTTAAGCTGTATTTTATTACAGTTACCTATTGTTGCATAAAGTATTACCCCAATAGTCAATAACTTAAAACAATAATCAGCATTTATTATCTCTGGCTGTTTGTGAGTCAGAAATTTAGACAGGACACAGGGAAAACAATTTGACTTTGTACCTTGATGCCTGAAGTCTTATAGGTAAGGTGCTGCTGCTGCTAAGTCACTTCAATCGTGTCCAACTCTGTGTGACCCCATAGACAGCAGCCCAGAATCATGTAAAGGCTCTATCATCACTTGCATAGCAGTTGACACTTGGGCTGTCAATCAGAACACCCAAACTTGGCCCTTCTACATCTTATAACATGAGCTTTTATATAACATTGTGGCTGGGTTCCAAGGGCAAGTGTCTCCATGAAAAGAGAGAGCCAAAGAGAAACCAATAAATAGGCTTCTATAGCTGAGCCTACGAAGTCATGAAGAGTCACTTCTGCCACACTCTGTAAGTCAAGTCAATTACTAAAGTATCCCCAAATTGAAGAGGCATGAATATAGACACCACCTCTTGAAGGAGGGTCCACACCACATCATAAGATGACGTGAGATGAGATTTATATTGAATCTGCCATATTTGGGAGAGTACCATCTGTAACAAGTCAAAGGTTATTTATGGGAGCCTGGTACAATTTGAAAACAATGTCCATCACTTTTTCATGTAAAGGAGCAAGACAACACAACTCCATCAAGAATACATCCCTGAAAAGCCTAAAGCCAATGTTGCTTTAATAGCATAGCTCAAACATACACACACACACACACACACACACACACACACGCACTATATATATATATATATCCCTCCCACATTTAATATTCTGGGTTTTTACCATATCTTCATGCTTATTAATGCTACATGAATGATAATAGTAAGACCCCTGAAAAATTAACAATACCTGTTATTTTCCACACTGGAAAGTGAAAGAAATTTTAGTCTCCTCATATGGATCCTCAAGAAATCAGAAAAAAAAAGTACAATATATATGGAGATTTACTATATAAAGTCATATTAGAAAACCTCTCACTCTTTTAGAATATTAAGGAATATTTATCTGACTGTTAAGAGACGGGAATCATTGACAAAGTTTAAACCTAATAGGATATTATTTTCTGTTGTGATTAACACAAAATAACCAGAGTGATTAAGACATTTTAAATCATTCAACTAATTTGACTTCATGATGGAAAATCTTAGTTTTACTTTTTATTTTTAAGACTTATTACACTGGCATCTTGTTTGGGAAAATATTTTTTATCACCCTTTCTGTTGCTAATATAATTGAGTACATATCAACATAATTTAGCAAATTTAAACTGCTTTGACTTGCAATTACCAATTTAGCGGCTGACACAGGGGCCCGCTGTTATTATCATATTTAGCAGCCATCTATCATACTGCATGTAATAACTTAAATGAATGCATAAAGATAGCACTAAAAGGTAAGATGAAAACCTCTCTCTAAGCCTCTCAATTTAATGGCAAAGCTAATTTGCTGCTTAGGTCCCAAAGGAAGGCCATCCTTATTAATTCATCCTTTCTAACCACTAAACATGTAGATGGTCTAAGTCCTTATTCTAATTTTCAAGGCTCTATCAATTTACTTGGGAATTATTTTCTAAATATTTTTAGAATTTTAAATATAGTCATTGAATTAAAGATGTAGCTGGAACAGAGTCCTCGATTCAAGTACTATTAATTGAATAACCTTAAGTCAAACCCCAACTGACAAGTCCTTTAAAACTAACTTGAATTTCATTCCTAAAGAAATAAATACATATATAAAATTTTTCTTGATATTATAACACTACAAAGGCAATGTTAAAAAATTTATACATTTCCCAATTGTGGCAATTATATGTTATATCCTATAAAAAAATGAAATTATGTCAATGATTCTGTTGACTAAATTCCTTTGGGTATATACCAAATGGCAATAGAAGTTTTCATTGTACTTAATATCTATGCTTCCATAAGATTCTTCAGGGGTATCCAATGACATATTATAGACTTGATCCTTAAGTTAATCAGAGATTCAAGGTTTTGTGAAATTTGGACCATTGATTCTTACAGATAAAAAGGGAGACGTAGCCATCTTCATCTTGTCCATGTGGACAATTGCACGAGGGAATGCAAATTTTATCCGCCTAATTCCAGTCCTGCACACACAATGATATAGGTGTGGTTTCTTCTGCTTTCTTTCTCAGTAATTCTGTCTCTCCTTGGGGCCTGATTTAACTTCCAGGCTGTCTCAAGAACCCCAACATTAAGAGCACAATTGGCGTGCCTTACCTGGCCATTCCCTCTGCTTCTTTTCAATCCGGGCTCACTGCTCTCCCTGCTTTTCCTTACCCTCCCAGCTGGTCGCCCTTTTGAAATGCTGCTGTTACACTAAGGTTTTCTCAGTCAGGTGCTGACTGACACAACAGCGTAATGGGTCCCCCTTTTCCCACCTCCTCACGTCATTGGAGGGTGCCTGTTCAACAGCGAGTGTTCTGCTGCCTTATAATTACATTAAGGCTGCTCACACTTCCTTTTCACTAAACTAACCCTAATTTGGCCCTTTGGGACTTTATTCCTTTCTGATTATTAGTCACTTTCAGGAGGAGAAGTTCTTGCTTAGAAAAGTAAGCTAGAAAGCAGAGACCCTCCAGATCTTACACAGTCCTAAGTGATCAAACAAATATTTAATATAGAAATCTTTAGTTGGGACCAAAATCTACGGTCTGCCCCATAATGGTGTATGTTTCATCATTATTTGGTTCCCACCTAGGTAACACATCTGTAATAACTGTTAGCAGTTCATTCATGACCTCTGGCCATTTAACTTATTGCCATTGAAAATTTTACCATGTTTGCTCTGTCTTTGGTTGTTGAGTTGCTAAGTCATGTCCAGCTCTTTGCGACCCCATGGCTCCTCTGTCCATAGAATTTTCCAGGCAAGAATATTGGGGTGTGCTGCCATTTTCTTCTCCAGGGGGGTCTTCCCAACCCAGGGATCAAACCCCCATCTCATTTTAGGTGGGCAGATTCTTACCATGGAGCTACCAGGGAAGCCCTTGTTTTGTCTTAGTTTATGATTCAATTTTGTTTTATGCTTTTTCTTTTTCTGTTTTTATGATCAGTTCAGTACTCACCGTGGATATACTTACTATCTGGGCAAAATCACCCTAGCGAAGCATTTTAATGACGCAGCACTCTATTTTTGATGGTAGCTCAAGGCAGCTTGTTCTCAGTGCTCTTTCCCAAGAAATTGTGCAGACAATGTCCACAAGGAAAAGAGAAGATCTATTAAAATACCTAATATCCCTTGATGTAATGTCTATTTCTTTGGAAACACTCTGGAGATATCCAGGAATGGATGTCCTCAATGACTTCTTTCCAAGAAATTCTCCAAAGAAAGTATCTTGCCCTTTTTAAACAGTATTATTAAACAGAATATTTGTTGTTTGGCACTGGTAGCTCAGACAGTAAAGAATCTGCCTACATTGCAGGAGACTTGTGTTCAATCCCTGTTTGGGGAAGATTCCCCTGGAGAAGAGAATGACAACCCACTCCAGAATTCTTGCCTGGAAAATCCCTTGAACAGAGGAGCCTGATGGACTACAGTCCATGGGGTTGCAAGAGTCGGACACGACTGAGCGACTAGCGTGCACACACACCCCCCCTTCTATTCAGATATTACAATGATAGTGTATACTAGGAATTGCAATGCTGAAATTGTAAGAATTTGTTGTATTCTTCCCCTGCTAGTGGGAATTTCCAAAAAAAAGCAAAATGGTGATAAGCAAAATGGAAAATTGGGGCCATTTTCTGTAATATCTCTGAACATGTTCTGCCTTTGTTTATATTTTGTCAGTTGTTTTTATCAGTTTATTATGACTAGTGTTTTCATCGGCCATTGAGATTCATTTCCCTTTATAGTTTGGTAATTACATTTGTGAAATATACTTTTAATACCTAATCACCATCAGGGCACTCTTAAGGGATGTAGTTAGAAAGATCATCAGACATTATGTCTTAAATGCATTGCTAATTCAGTACTAACTTTTTTTTTAATTGCAACTTGCTATTGTGTCATGAACAGAGCTTTAATTATACAGAATGGTCCTTGCTGAAATGGCACTCTCTTTGGTCTAAGTACCTTCTTTCAATTTATGGAGTATTCCTTTGGGGAATTATTGTGAAACATTTTTAAAATTATACTTCCAGTTACTGGAAGACAGATTGAAAGCAGAACCGAACAGTTAAGGTGAGATGAGTATAACTTTTCCTTTTCCTCCCTACAGCTTTCTTCTTCTGTGTTCCAAAGCTGCACCACAGGGAACATTCATATTAGCAAGACTGAATAAAACCCAGAACCTGCATCCCTAAACCAAATAACATTCATTAAAATTGCTTCCTTGGTGTTCTTAATTAAATTAGTTAAATGATTGGAGAAGTCTTATTTATGAACCATAACTTCTTTATATACTGAATTTTTTTAAAGCAAACTGGCAAAGTGAGTCATGAGCAAGTTCTTCACAAATACCAAACTTTCTGTAATAAAGCAGGTGGCAAAATGTTCTCTTCACCTGAAATATTAGGTTGCCGCACTGAAATTGACTTGGACACCATCAATTAAGATAAATGTCCTTTAGATCATATTAGGGTCATGGTGGGTAACAACTGCTATGATGGAAACTATTTACATCATCATGGCTTACATTTAGCCATCCAACTAGGCTGACCATCCCGATATCATTAATTCTGCTTAATCTCTCTGTTTCCCACACCCCACCTCCCCGGGAATCGAGCTAACTTTATAGAACCTTTTGGACTGCTCACACAGCCATGAAAAAAGGATCATTTCCAAGGTGCTCAAATTTCAGGGAAATGGCTCCTTAAATAATTTAATAAGAAAAGGGAAGCTTTGTAATAATTAAATTACATTTGATGGCACTTTTCAGTATTTAGTAAATATATGCTACTGAATTGGAAATACAAGGGCAAACTTGTCCCTTCTAAGGTTGAATATCTTTGTGTGGAATCTCAGAATTGTGGGTGCATAAGGGTATGTCCCACTCAGACATTCTCTGTAGTGTGTAATGGCTGATAAGAGCAAGAAATGCATCTGACTCAGTAATATTTAAAGAGTGAATTTATAAATACAAGAAGTGCTTTCTTGTATCGTACAACATAAAGAATATAGCCAATAGTTTGTAATAACTGTAAATGAAAAGTAACCTTTAAAATTGTATAATTTTTTTAAATAAAAGAAAATATTCTTAATCACTAGAGTCAGAGAAATTTAAAAAATGTAATTCTTTTATTAAAAAAATGTAGTGCTTTCTGCCTTTTCCCACCACAACTCCATTTCTGCAACCACAAATTTGGAGGTACATACACAACGAATAGCAGAGTTACGGAAGAAAGGGAAGGAGAGAAGCCTGGGCTGCTTTACAGCTGGTGAGCGTTAGTAGTGGTTAACAGCCAGCAATTGTTCTGATTGATGGATGTTTAAGTAGCAACAATTGTCAAATATTTTGAATAAAACCACAGGTCATTTCTTTATTTAACCCATTTGTTCTGGGGCTAAGCTCCTTCTACCTTAAGATACCCTTGAGATCAGAGCCAAACAGAATTCCTAAAGGTAATTAAGAGAAAGTGAACTGAGCAAGAGAATGGACTATGGTCGTGGGTTACATCTATTCCAACTAGACCCAGCCTTAGAGGTTTCACTGGCAGAACACTGAACCCAACTAGGGAAAATTTTGATGTGGGACAAGATAGTAAGTCAGAGTGTGTACTAGTTTGGGGGTCCATGATTTAGGCTCACCAGAGCTCTTTCACTAACTTTCTAATCAATTTAAGGGAAATCATTTCAGTAGGTGTTCAGTTAAAAATTCAGAAAACTTGAACTCTAGAATCCCTTCCAGTTCCATCATCTAATCAAATCAGGCATATTTTTTTCTGAAAGAGAATTTTTTCAATAGTGTGTAAAAGGACATAATAACATGTATAGGAGGACTAAAAGCATAAACCTACAGTTTTAAATTCCTGTGGGTATTTATAGACTGTTTTAATGCTTGTATGCCATTGAATTCTACCTAAATATTTTAAAGTTTGACTTAAATACATACATCCTGCTTCTCTCAAGGGTGAAATCATAGGACTTTCATATTCAGGTGAATTCTTTACCACCGAGCCCCCAGGGAAGCCCTGACACATATATGTATGCTTTTAACTTACTAGTGGGCTTGAAGTCAATCAAAAACAATGCGTCAAGATCAGTGTATGACACTTGAAAATTACAGCTTACATCCTGAGTTTCCTGGCATACTAATATGTAAATTGAATATACTTTACTTCGGGGCGGGACAAGTATATTGAGCATTGTATGGTCAGGCTTCTCAGGATGGTTATTTTCTTGCTTTCTGTACATCCCCTGCTTGACCAGAGCCTGCTTCTCTCACATGAATATCCAATCCCCTTAATGATAGGACCTCATTAGTAACTGTCCACATGATTGCCCTCTGCCCCAGCTGCTGGTTTCCCTGGTAATCAAACCAACATGGTGACCGAAACAACATGACGTCATTCCCCTTTGAAGGGTCGCCACCTTCCCCACCCCGCTGCCCCACCCTGCCTGCCTGCCAGTTCCTGGCAGGTGGTATCACTCCAGAGCCCACATCAGTAAACACCTGAGTCTCTGTTGCCGTCTCCTGTGCCTCATGGGTCCCACGGCTGGGCAACTACAAGGCTTGTAGACCTACAAAGTGCAGCCCTCTGTCAATCCTAAAGAAAATCAACCCTGAATATTCACTGGAAGGACTGATGCTGAAGCTCCAATACTTTGGCCATCTGATGTGAACAGCCGGCTCATCAGAAAAGGCCCTGATGCTGGGAAAGGTTGAAGGCAGGAGGAGAAGGGGACGACAGGGGATGAGATGGTCAGATGGCATCATCAAGTCAATGGACATAAGTGTGAGCAAACTCTGGGAAATACTGAGGCTCAGGGAAGCCTGGCGTGCTACAGTCCGGTCCATGGAGTCACAAAGAGTCAGACACGACTGAGTAGCTCAACGAACGACAGCAATCACTGGTGAGGCAGCCAAGAGGCCAAAAAAAAAACTCCTGTGAGCCCCAAGATATCAGAAAATAAGGATGGGGTGTGAAAAGTTGAGGAAGTGATCTGAGGAGACGGTCCACCAGCATGTATGGCCCTGCAGAGCTGACCACCATGAGAGATGAGAGATGTCTTTCTCTTCCATTAAACTGATGATCTCCTGCTAGCCTCAGATCCTCTTACAAGTTTAAAGGTAGCTGTCCCATGCTCCTGGCTCTTGTGACTATGTGGGGATGGCTAAAGAATACAGACAAAGTGTAAGGACATGGATTATCTAGGATGTTAGCTGGTCAGGTAAGACAAGCATACCCCCAACCACCAGCCCTAAACGGCTACAGACACAGGCTTTAGGAGTGTTATCTCAGGGGCAGGCTCGTGAGTTTGAGGTGGCCGGTTAACCAGAAGGGGTTGGGGCCCGTGGCAACTGCAAAATACCCTTGGGCTTCTGGTCCCAGCTATGGAAGTGGGAAGAGCAACAATACTGCATAATGGGACAATTATGTAGCTATGTGTAGTCTACAATGTGTTACAACAGGTGCAACCCCATGGACTGTACAGTCCTTGGAATTCTCCAGGCCAGAATACTGGAGTGGGTAGCCTTTGCCTTCTCCAGGATCTTCCCAACCCAGGGATCGAACCCAGGTCACCCACATTGCAGGCGGATTTTTTCACCAGCTGAGCCACAAGGGAAGCCCAAGAATGCTGGAGTGGGTAGCCTATCCCTTCTCCAGCGGATCTTCCCCACCCAGGAATCGAACTGGGGTCTCCTGCACTGCAGCCAGATTCTTTACCAACTGAGATATCAGGGAAGCCCCACAACAGGTGCAAGGTGTTACAAAGGCCTACTGGAGCTGTAGAGCAATGCAAGATGGCCACCAAGTTCAGGAAGGGGCCAATACAGATGCTACACACTAGCATTTACACCTGCCCCTCAGGCTAATTGAAAGGATGAAGGGCGTACATAATAACAACTGAGATGGGAAAACTCTCTCTCTGCATGTGAACATGTCCCAGGAGCACCCACTCCAGTGTTTACACCATGTTAACCCAGAGGCAACTGGCCAACACCATCCAAGTTCAACTGTTGACCACCTGAGGACTGCTGCCAGTGGTTGGTCAGGACAATAGCTTGCTTTTGCTCTTGCCATGGGATCTGCCCCCAGAAGAACACATTATAAATCACCCTGGGGCTGGCAGGTACGGCCCCAGTGGTTTGGGTTTGCTTCCTCGTGGGGGGTAATATTAGAAAGGGATTTAAAGGCTTCACCTGTCTTGTACTCAGCCCCACCTCAAACTACTAAAGGAATTAATTAGGGCACCATCATCTTAACCCTTGGTCTGTTATACTGTCTCTCCAGTATTCGGCACCAGCTCTGGGACCTAGGGCTGGACAGGTGGGATCATACTACAAACCAAGACAAAAACCACAGCAGGGTGGTATTATCTCAGAATGTTCTTACTGCTTGTATTTGGCTTAATGGTCATAGCTCCCCTGTATTGGGCCTGCTGACCATCTTACATCCTCTCCTTAGTCTAAGTGGAGGGAGTCTGTTCATGGACTGGGCGAGAGTAGTGACCTCACTGTGAAGTGAGTTTGATTGCTGGGTCCACGGGTTGCAGAGTTGGACATGACTGAGCGACTGAGCGTGCATTGTTGCAGTGAGATGACACTGTATCCTCACCTGGACTTCCAGATGAAAGTTGACCTGAAAACCCCTGGCTCCAAAGTTTGCCCGCCTCTTGGCTGCTGTTACTTGTGTTGTATGTGTGGTATTTGGTAGCAGCGTGCCTCTATATGCCTGACCCCAGCGATATCACAGAAAAGGGGTAGGCCAAGATTGCAGGGATCCTGCAGAGTACGTAGGGATGGAGCGTATGGTCAGGCCACTCAAGATGGCTGCTCTCTTGCTCTCTATACATCCCTGCTGGACCAGGCTTTGTTTCTTTCAAGTGACTATCCAGTCCTCTTAATTATAGGCCTAATTAGTAACTGCCCACATGCTTGCTCCCTGCCCCAGCTGCTCGTTTCCCTGGTAACTGAGCCAACCTGATGTAAACTCCCCCCATAAGTGGTAGCCTCCTTCTCCCCCGAGTAGCAAAGATTGCTGCCATGTCCTGCCTGCCGTTTGCTGACAATGGTGGGATTTGTTCCAGGACCTTTGGTTTAAGATCCCCTCTCCAATGAACAGTTGATGTTTCCGCCGTCGTCTCCAGGCCCTTTCTTTGGTCTGAAGTCTTACAGGCCTACAGGGTACAGCCCAATAGGCACGCACTGTGGATACTAAGTCAAACCAGAATATGTAAAATCGAGAGCGGGACAATCAATACAGCACTAGATGCAATTATAACCACTCACCCTTATTTGAAACAGTTTTCACACAAATCCCACTGAAGAAAGGAAATGTTTGTGTTAAAAAAATTTTTTTCACCCCTTTATTTTTCCATGTATAAAATTATCTGCAGGGAAATGAAAAACTGTTTATTTGTGACAAAGCAGCCTATTTCTGACTATTGTGCCCTTGAGTAGGACTGGTGAGCTGTTAGGTGACAAACACAAGTCTTACTGTGGAAGAAATTCATTCTTAATAGCAACTTGAAACTTGAAGAATTTATAGGAAAGACAAATCCTCAAGGCTCTAAATAAACTATTTAAATGAAAGTTGGCTTGTGATTACCCAGAAGGCATGGCTATTAGTCCTTTACAAAGCACAAATTTTATTTATTCGTGCCCATGGAAGTCACTTTTTTGTGGATGTTTCCAGTGAAATTTTCAGCAGTTCTTTTGATGTCATGTGTTAAATGAGGTCCACATTGATTGCTCTTGATTTCTCAGAATCTTTTATTGTGGTCCTGACATGTAAAAGGGGCTCAAGAATTTCTTAATGGGAGAACTTTAGACAACAACCAGACAACAGTCTATCCAGGTTGAGAGGAGAGGCAATGAAACATGCCGTTGCATTTGCCTGTAAAAATACTGTTCTCTTTTTTTTGTACCTTTTTTTATTGGGGAATAATTGCTTTACAATGTTGTGGTGGTCTCTGCCTTACATCAATGTGAATCAGTCATAATCATATACATATATCCCCTCCCCCTTGAGCCGCCCTGCCCATTCTACCCCTCTAGGTCATCACAGCGTGCCAGGCTGGGCTACCTGTGTTATACAACAGCTTCCTGCTAGTTATCTCTTTTACACATTATAGTGTGTGTGTGTGTGTATATATATGTGTGTGTGTGTGTGTCAAGCACACTGTTCTTACTTTACATGGATTTTACTTAGGGTGTCTTGGGACACTGATCTTCAAGTCAGATCAACAGGGGAGAAAAAGGCCACAGGCAATATTAGAGCTACATTAATTCAAATGTCTTTGTTACTTTTATATTTTTCAGGTCTTAAAAGACCGTTTTCAAAGGCCCAAAATGAAGTTCACACTTACACGCTGGTGCTTGACCCTCTTCATCTTCCTGAATGTAAGTGAAACAGTTATTTTAAGCTATGTTAATCAAGAATGCTGAAACAGTAAGGTTGAGTATAATTGAACAAGGGTAGACATTGTTCCCCAGAAGAAAAACTATAATTTTCTTTAATATTTTGTTAACAAATCTCCTCTTTACATTATTCAAGGAAGACTATTACTAACATTCCATGCCTGTCAATTTAATTTTAAGGGGATTTACTTTTTATAATGTTACACATCAAAGTTTATGGGAATAATTGCTAATGTAGTCCTTCCTTCTGTACCTGTCTGAATGAGGATAGTTTATTATGTAAGACAGCTGTGTTATTTTAATCTTCAGATAAAGTACAATATAATTTGCTAAAAGTAATCCAGTACTTGGAAATGCATGTATCTTCATGCCATTGGAAAGAAATTTTAAACAATAATATTGTAGAAACTATTGGAATATTTTCTTTTGTCTGTAAATGTCTAAGCCTTATATCATATTCTATAGATGCAGAGAGATTGGTATATTTTATTCATATGGTATTGTTATTCATATTTCAAATGAAATCCTATGTGATCAACTATATGTGAATATTCCTGAATTTTGCTTCACAAATCATGTAACTAGACATTGATAGAAGAAATGATAAAGTAACTACTAGATAATAAGATAGTTTGAATATTATCCAATCACCTTTTTTTTTTTAGGAAAGACTAAACAAAGTCTTTTAACAAAGACTACAAAACTTTTGGTGTGTTTTTTTTTTTTTTAAATAAAGCTCACCTTTTAAAAACTCTTACCTAGTACATTTTAAAATTCAAAGATGGAAAGAATTTCATGTATTTGCATGAGCATGGCAGGTGCCTTGTGATTTGTAGGCATCTTTTGACTAGCAAGCATGATTGCACAGGGCACTTAAGTGGCTTTATGAGATCTTCACTGTGACAAGCAGAAATTTTGCTTCTGTTTGGATTATATATTTGATCTGGAGGGTTTGTCCATAAATTTTTTGATATATCAGTTTTCTTCTAAAACACTCATTATGTTCCACATTAATATTCTTCAAAGAAAAGTAAAATTTTTCATGACATTAATTACTCTAAAAGGTCACTTCTTAGATACATTATTATGAAAAACCACTACCAGTATATTTACTGAATTCTACCAACCTGATTTCCAAATGGTCTTTAAAAATTATCAGTCTGGTTCACCACATTCCCTTAGCCTCATCTACATTTAGCACTCACTTTCTCTTCTTACCACTTTCTCTTCTTGTGCAGTAACGCAATAGGCTTAGAACAGTGCTTGGCACATAGTGCCCCAAAGATGCTAGTGAGGACGATGACAGCGGCCACACCAACAACGAGGAAGACAGAGAGAAAGTAGGCCCTTCTGAGAAGCATTTGTTGTTCTTGGTCACTTAACTGTGTTCCCCGATTTGTGTTGAATTTATGACCCCATGGACTGTAGCCCACCAGGCTCCTCTGTCCATGGGATTCTCCAGGCAAGAGTACTGGGGTGGGTTGCCATTTCCTGCTCCAGGGAATCTTCCCGACTCAGGGATCCAACCCAGGTCTCTTAGTCTCTTGCATTGGCAGGTGGGTTCTTTACTGCTAGCGCCCCCTGGGAAGCCCCTTATGATACATACAGGAGTTTTATATACTGCTTAGGTAGAAAGTGCATAGTCAGGCGTCTGATCCCATCTGGAAGAAAAAAAGCTAACACTTGACAGACCTCTATTTCATCCTTTACTTTGAAAAGTATAAGTAACTGAAAACTACAAATCATCCTAACACAGACATTATCATTATTAAGAACAGCGACATGGAAAGTTGGTCATATCAACTTGTGAATTCTGGATGCATCTTCCCATTAGAACAGGTCTGTCTGTGACAATCTGTAGAAACGTCCTTCAAGCCAGTGGCATGGACCCCCACAGTCCGTAGCTTTGGACCATTTCTAAAGTTCTACGCAGAACTGCTCTCTTCTTGTTCTGTCGCTGTTCTTCTGGAAACCGCCTGTAACACACAAGGAAGCTGATTGCCTTACATCAAAGTAGGAATTGCTTAAACACACAGCCATTCAAATCAGATTGCTTTACTGCTAGACCCCATGACTAGTGTGGATGGAAGCTTCTAGAATGTAAGCTCCACGGGGGCAGGGACCTTGCCGGGTTTGTTCTCGCTGCTGACGCTTCAGAACCTAGGACAGTGCCTGACATATGGAAGGCGTTCAAAGTAGAAGAACACTGATGTTTCCTCTGCGGACTACAGCGGTCAGTGGCAGCTTGGTGGTCGTATGTGTGGCGCCATCTACTGGAACGTTTAGGAGTGACATCACATATATGGTGACTAAACTGCTGCATAGGACAACAATTAACAGGTGTTTTTTTTTGGTTTGATTTTGGAAGCATCATGCAAGATGGCTTGAATGCAAAACTTCGAATTTCAGTCTTTATTCAGAAAAACATGTCCTTCATGTCTCATTTCTATCTTCACGTGAGCATAAAATTATATATTTACATTCCACAAACATATAGAATAAACATAACACATATGATAAGTGGAATATTGTCTTCACACCACTTGGTGGTTTAATCGCTACTGTTTATATTTTCCCTCTTTACTGCTGAAAATTGTACCACCTCACTAGCAATTTTTATCTCTGAAGTCATCAGCAAACAGTTTAATATGAAATTTACATGTTATTTTTCAGCAGTAGTAATTCCATGATTGGAATTACGTAGATGTAATGGTTATATGTGTATATATGTCATGGATACATATATAACAGACGCCTCAACTTGTATGTTATTTTCAAAAGAAAATCACTGAAGCATTCAGCTACCGCTGGAAAAACTGCATTGTCAGTGCTCAAACATGAACCAGACCAGGTGCGGACTCAGACTATTAGGGCCCCTCTGAGGACAGAAGTTCTAATTTCTCATTCCCTCAGTGTTGAAACAATCTCCGTTGAACCATGTTACAGGAAGTTCACTGGAGTTTGTTTCAACATTGGAGGAATGATAAGATGCTACTGTCATCTAAATGAACTCCAGCTACTTTTTCAGATGGTCATGTCGCCATGATTACTGGTGTTTAAAACTGCATTGAGCCAAATAATGTTGTCATTGAAAATACAGGTTTCCACTTGCTATTCTTGCACATACTGCCTCCCCATGGCCTCCATGAATATCCAGCTAACACAGGAGCATTTAATGGGTTGTTCAGTCTGTTTAAAAATAGAATTCAGAATGTTTCTTTGGTCAAGCTTAAGCAAAATAGTTCCTAGTGTCTAGCGTATCTAATATAAGTGACAGAAAAAAAAATTATATATGACATCATATTCTATTACAACATAATGGTTTTCAGCCACATTGATAAGGGACGTGTACACCTTTAATCATCATCGTCAGTGTGTTCATTTCTTCTGTCATGAATTCCAGAGGCATTAAAATTAGAAATAATCCTAACACTTGGAGTGGTGTCAACTATATTTGCAATAAGTGTTCATATAGAGTTGCAACCATAATGTTACAACAATAATAAATATTCATCCTCTTCTGTTTGCAAGTGATTTCTGCTCAGATGACTTGCTGATGCTTCCACATCCAGTCCAAAAGAGAACTTATCTTCTCCCCCAAGAAAGGTTTTCCTTTCTTAATGTCTTCTCTTTCTCAAGACACTACATTTTTTTTTTTCTTAGCTGTATTGGCTAAAATATCTAGGCCATTTGACTCTTACTATTCTCCATTCCTTATCAGGTCTACTTCAGTGCTTTTATTGAAAAAGTGCTGAGTTGTTGTTTCTTGGTCCATCTTAAGGTGATGTGGTCCATGCCTTGAGCTGCCTGGCTGGCCTTCCCAGCTCTAATCTGATGCCTAACTCTCCTTTCACAACCTTCACTGGTCAAAAAACTGCAAGACATCTTTACTTCATCATGCTTTTAAAATACTGGCTAAAATACCTTGAGCCTTTCATGTCCCAAAAGTTTAGTATTTGTTTTCATAGGGCTCTGTACTATCTGATTTTCCTTGATTTCATTTCTTACCCTCAAACATGCTCCCCTCCAGTTCGGTTTCTGTACAATTTCACACATGCCCTTTCCTTCCTCTGGGCTTACCTGTGTGCCTTACCTTCCATCCAGAAGGCCTTCCCTCTCCTCTCTGCCTATGCAGACAGTCCCTATATTCAAAGTCTAATTCTACCTTGGATCTGTAGTCATTCCCATCTTTTCTTGCTCCATACTCTCTCTCCACTATGAATTTTTATTGTTTAGCCTTTAGTGATAGACTATCTCATGGGACAGGATGCATTGTCTACACAGTGAGATATGCTAGAAAACAGTGAGGCTCTACCATGAATAGCCTGGGGTATATGGGGTATAAGGATATTTATTTTAGCAACTGTGGAGAATAGAGAAAGGTATGTAATGCTATCTCTGCCATCAGTACATTGGGGAAACTTCCATCTTAGAATAATTTAAACAGAATAAGGCCAATTAAGTGTTTCAGTAGGTGTGATAGAAAGCCAGGAGTATTTCTAACTTCAGAAAAACAGAGGTCAATGCAGGTTGATGCTTGCAAGTCTTCTCCAAAAAACTCTCTATGCAGAACATGGATATAAAAAAATTCCAGTTCAAACATAATCAAAACATCAGAGCCACAAAAGAAATTGAAATCTACCTAAACACAAGGTAAGACAATTTGTCAGACATCCATCTTTTCAGATACACAGACACACAACTTCGATTAATAGGACCTATGATGGTAATGAAAACTAACAGACTGACAAAGTAATGTCAGCCTGCACTGAAAATTTAGAAGCACTAGGAAAACTATTTAAGATTTACCTTAATTTGCAGCAGTGAAAATGAATTACCTTGTATAGGTCATCTGCTGATGAAACCAGTTTAAAGAGATTAAGGCAATTATCCAAAGCAGAATATTTCAAAAGAACATATTATGTTTGTTCTGTGGAATAAATGGGGTAAATTTTTTGGCAGTGTGTGCAATCTAAGTACAAACAAATCAGTTGAAAGAATCCAATTAAAACTTATTTATTGCACTAATATATCTACTTTGAATAACATGATTCATGATTCTTAGGAGCTCCAAAGAAAACAAAGTTGATTTAATATTCATATTTTTTGGAAATCAGGTTATTTATTTCTAAACTTTACATTGATATTAAAATTTTAAAAATCTTGTAATGAGGTGCGTGGGCCTGTGTGGGTGATATACATTTTCAGTGTGGATGAAATGAATGCGAATATGAAAATTTTAGGTAGAATTTAAAGATGAAATATAAAGACACTTAAATTATAAAGAAAAAATAATCCATGTGGAGATCATGCATAATTGTTGCTTATAGAAGGAAAATAAATGTTTTCATACTTTTTGATCATCTCATTATATATTCTCCTCTCTCTACTCTCCGTAAGTAACTCCATTTCCTGTCTAATACAGCGCCCACTTCCGGTTCTTCCTGCCAGTTCAGATTCCACCTACTCTCCAACGCTGGAGCCGGAGCCATTTCTCTTCCTTTTAGGAAAACAGAGGCTGTTGCAGGCACAGCACAAATGCTTTGACCGAATGCAGAAGTTACCCCCTTACCAAGGAGAAGGTAAAAAGAAGGCTGTATGTGAATGTGTGTTTCAAACATTAGTAAAGGCTTATTTTCTTCTGGGGGTAAATATGTGTTAACTCAATTAATTTAATATGCCAATGTTTTTAACAGTGGCTTTCATACTGTGGTATGTTTGTGTATTTTATGCCACAGACATGCCTGGTTTCTTTGCTCAGGTTCATCTGACTGCTTTTGGTTAACATCTGCCCTTAAGACAAAATTAAGTAGAGTAGCCCAGTAGTGGCTCAGCAGTAAAGAATCTGCCTGCCAATGCAGGAGACCCAGGTTCGATCCCTGGGTTGGGAAGATCCCCTGGAGGACGGCATGGCAACACACTCCAGTATTCTTGCCTGGAGACTCCCATGGACAGAGGAACCTGGTGGGCCACAGTCCATGGGGTCATAAAGAGTTGGACATGACTTAGCAGCTGAGCATCTACCCATGATAGAGCATATACTTTCACGAGGTTTCTTTCATAACATTTCCGGAGATATCGTAAAGGAGAAATTTTGGAGGAAAGATCAGACACAGATGACAAGTAAGCCTTTTGAGGAATAAATGGAGAATATCCTACCAAAAAAAAAAAGGGAAATTCTCTTAGTCGTTGGAAAAGTTAGTACCGTTATTTCGTTGCTACTGCTGTTTTAACATTTCCGTACCAGAGTGGAGAGCCCCTGAGTAACCGTCTATGCCCTATTAAATCTCGCTGAGGACTCTATGGTTTGTGATAACTGCAATGCAATTTCTCTCTTAAATGGCCAGGTCTGTACTGCAACCGCACCTGGGATGGCTGGGCCTGCTGGGATGATACACCCGCTGGAACGCTCGCTGAACAGCACTGCCCAGATTATTTTCCGGACTTTGATGTGGAAGGTAGAGTATTTCTTTTTAGTTTATATTTTGCAATGAATCTTTTAGCATTTTTCAGATGCAAAATATACTACCAAATCATAGTCTCTACAGTTCAGCATGTCCTGAAACATCTCCACAAATGAAATATCCAGTTGTACAGAGATTGTGAGCTGCCCTTATTTTTTAAGTCAATGACCAGTTGTGCATGTTGGTCATAAATTCTATTAAATATTAAATAAAAATGAAACATTTATATATTTTAAATATGTAATATTGAATTTTAATAAACATTGCAATTACTTTTTCTAAAACTGAACAGTTTTTATTTACAGCTGAATTTTTTGTAAAATTTTCAATTGTCTCCCATTTGATGACTTATGCAAATCCTTGATCTAGAGTTTGTGTGTACTGGGCTGGTGGAACAAGCATAATGGGAATTTGATTGTAATGTTGAAAATGATATAAAACTATCATGTGTAGGGAAGAAAAATCAGAAGGTGGTAACTCCAAACACTTACTAGATTTCTGTTCCAACAGCAGATGATTGAAATATGCTCAGTAAAGAAGACTGGTACTATTAACATGGATCATACTAACCCAGCTCTATGCCCTGCCCCACATGAACAGCCAACAAATGTGTTAAGTTAATTAGTAACATCAAAGTCACTGTAATTATAAAAGTAACAAAGGAATGTTATCCTTGAATAGTTTTTTTTTTTACTTTCCAAAACAGTTTCATATATATTATCTCCTTTTATACTCACACAATATTTTATATAAAACCACAACTGAACCCAAGTCTTCTGAACTCCTAACTAACCCTTTTCTAAGTAAATGAAAAAAACATTTGAGAAACAATATTTCTAAATCATTGTACAAACTTATGTAGGTTGAAGTGGTTTTCAGAACTTTCAAGCCAGAACATGGTTCTCCTTCAGGCTTCAGTCTAGCCACACTGGTGGGGGACTTGCTTTCCTGCTTCCTCCGAGAATGAGTTACAAAGTTTAACCCCCGTGGAAGCAGAATTACAGTGGAGCACTTTTAAAACCAGGTCAGGCCAGCCACTTCTAGGAATTCTCATTTTGATTTAAGAGTTGGAATGTGAAGAGAGAAAGAGCATATCGCTCTTCCCTGCTCATCACTGCTGCTGCTAAGTCGCTTCAGTCGTGTCCGACTCTGTGTGGCCCCATAGACAGCAGCCCACCAGGCTACCCCGTCCCTGGGATTCTCCAGGCAAGAATTCTGGAGTGGGTTGCCATTTCCTCCTCCAATGCATGAAAGTGAAAAGTGAAAGTGAAGTCGCTCAGTCGTGTCCAACTTGTAGCAACCCCATGGACTGCAGCCCACCAGGCTCCTCCGTCCATGGGATTTTCCAGACGAGAGTACTGGAGTGGGGTGCCATTGCTCATCACTACCTTCCTGTAAACCCTAATTCGGTGCTATTTGATGGTGGTACCCAGGTCTTCAGTGACTCTTCCCAATAAATGATGCTTCATTAATCTTGATCTGATGACTGCCTTAGAGGAACCTGATTGGCACAAAGAGTTGTTCTGTAATTGAGGCTGCAAGGCCAGTTCCAAAGCAGCAATGGGCTGTTGCTAAAGTGGCTACAGTTATTAACTAAAAGGCAACTTTGGGGTTAGCCAAACAGTGATTTCCAGGCATAGATCCATCTTTTCGGCCTGATTTTTAGATACAACCCTCTCAGCTGGGGAACAAATCCACTTCAAAAGAAAGTCAATTCTTAAATACATCTGTATTCAACAAACTTAAATTCTTTAGTACTTTATCATTGACCCAAAGCTGTATCTCGATGATCCACTCAACAGTTTAATGAAATGACACAGATTTCCTTTTAAACAAAGTGCTTGGTAAAAAGGTAGCTAGATAATGAGAGAGTGAACAGCAGTGTTAAGATTCCAATGAGGCTGATAGAAAGAAAGAAAAAAAAGTGAAGTTTGGCAATGTAAAGTGGAGATAGCAGTGCTTCACCTGGCTTTGCTGAAGCTAAATTGAAGCAATGCATATTAAAGCATCTTGTGTGGTGCATGGTTCCTGGTTGTCTCTATTGACTTCTACTCACGTTCAGGTTCTTTAAAGTGATTAACCCTTTGCAATGGCTCTTTAGCTTTAATTTATTGTTTTTCCATCTTGCGATTTTGAGATAGTAATGAGTTCTGTTTCACTAACAGAAAAAGTTACAAAGTATTGTGAGGAAGATGGGGTTTGGTACATGCATCCTGAGAGCAACATTTCCTGGTCCAACTATACCATGTGCAACGCTTTCACCCCTGAGAAAATGCAGGTAGGTTCTATTGCACATTTCAGTACTGGAGGAGAATGTCATTATCTGTACACGGAAATGTATGCCTAATGGTAAAACCTCTGCTACCAAGAAGCCAGCCTATTTTGTAGAAGGAAATCAGATAATGACCTGTCAGTTTGGGGAAGTTTAGGGAGTGGTGCGGGAGAAAACGATGCTTTACTTCTTGGTTGGCACTCAATCAGTGACGGTTCCCTAAGCGTGTGGAATAGGCCATTTATGGCAAGGGGAATGTGTCCATGGAGCAAATGATGGGGTTCCCTACAATACCAGACATTAGGCAGCATTTTCAAGAACTCCCTCAGCAGTTCTCTCCGGGAAGGGTTCCAGAACTACAGATTTCTCCGCAAGTCACCAGCTAACAATTGACCATTCTCTGTCCTGAGAGGTCCATGACAGTTTTGCTATCAAGCCTTGAACAAACTCTTGAGGATGGAGCTTCTCATCAGCCCACTGATAGGAGTGCAGCTGTTTATTTTTGTGGAAACCCATTCTAATTTGTTACTTCTTGTGTCTTACTGTTAAATAGCTTTATTATCTCTGCTTAGAAATATTGAAGCCAATGGGGCGGGTGGTGGGAAGTGGCCAGTAGGTAACTACCCCCTTCTTCAGGTTCTTTAGAAATCTGAAAGGATCACCAAATCTACCACCAGCCTCCTGTCCCCACGGGCTGGGAGACACCATGGATCAGCGTTTCGTCACACAGGGTTTCTCTGGGCAGCCCTGGTGGCTGCAAAGGAAACCTGTTGTTTCCTTCAAGGATAGACCTGTATGCTAAATAATTACTAATTCGGAAGCTACAGAAACATCAGTGCTTTCATTTTCTATAAAGCTTTCAAGTATAGAAAACTTTCCTTTCATTAAAACAGAATAAAAAACAATTGAACAAGATGAATAGATAGCTTAGAGACCAGATGACTAGAGGGACATCTCGGCATAGGCCAAGGACACCAAAACCAGTTATAGCATTTTGTGTACAAGTTTTTCATCTATCCTGGGTCTGTTTTTTCCCCTTGATCAGTCTTGCTAAGAGGTATTGAAATTCTTTTTAAGAACTAGATTTTGTCTTTGAGCCACTCAGTATATATTCAAGTTCTCTTTATCATTTAAGTTTAATTTTGTTTAGATAGAAATTTAGGTCATTGATTTTCGATCTTCTCATATATGCATTTTAGTCTGTAAACTTCCCTCTGTGTGCAACTTCATCTGTATCCAAAAAGTTTTGGTATGTCATTATGAGTTCTTCTTTGACCCAATGGTCATTTAGAAATACATTTTTACTTTTTAATGATATGAGGGTTTTTTTTTTAAGTTATCTTTTTACTGATGATTTCTAGAATATGATGGTCAGTGAATATCCAACTTAAGATTTGAATTGAAATATATTCATTTGCTTTACTGACTAGTATATGTCAATGTGGATATCCTTTGTGTTTTTTAAAAGAATGGGCATTCTGTAGATGTTGTGTGCAGTGTTTATTTTCTGTGAATTAGTAAAATCTGTTGATCGTGTTGTTCAAATCTTCAAATCTATAGATTGATTTTTCCTCCCTGTGTTCATTCTATTGATGACCAGGAGTTGTCAGTTTTTGCTTTATGCTGTGACTTAAGTTTATATTATTAGGGGCATAGAAATTTAGTATTTCTGGGTCATCCTGACTTAACATCCAGAGTTTTGTAATTTCACACCGGTTTTCTTGTGGTTAGTGTTTACCTGGGTCATCTTTTCACAACCTTTCAGATCCAATATTTCTGTATGCCTGGGCTAAATGATGTTCCTTACAGCAGCATATAATTGCTTTAAAAATCGTCTAGTCCAACCACATTATTTTAAAGATGAGGACTACTGCAATCTGGGAAAGTAAAGTGACTGGATCTGAGAGTCACACAAATACTTACTGACAATACTCTGAGTAAAGAACACTCTGATGAACCCAGTCTTAGGTTCTTCCCACCATGTCATGCGTATTCTGGTTTAACTGATATTCTTATGATATCAGTTAAGATAGTTAATCCATTGATCCAATTTATAATTCAATATAATTTAATTCTCTGAAATATTTACAATTATAGTAGTTTTTTTAAAGGAGAAAAACAGTTGTCAATTTACATCACTTAAAAATAGAAACTATTTTCCCTCTTGTATAATGATTTATTCATGTATTTGTCTTTGTAACTGCTTTGCTTTCCTTCCTGCGGTTCCAGAGCGCGTACATTCTGTACTACCTGGCTATTGTGGGTCATTCGATGTCGATGGTCACCTTGGTGATTTCCCTGGTGATTTTCATGCGTGTTAGGTACGTACACTTACAGCATCTGCTTTGTATTTTCTCTTAGGCGCTAAAAGAAGTGGTATACTGCAAAAGTGTTGTTCCTTATATGTTCCTTACAGAACAATCTGCACGAGAAAGTCTGCAGATTCCATCACGTGCGACACTGGGAGTCTTGGAGTAGCAAGAAAAATAAAATTAATTAAAAATATGCTTTAACCCTTGAGGAAAAATAGGATGGATTCATATAATTTTCAAAAGCAGTATACCTCCTTCCCAAAATGAAATAATCCTGTGAGCCCATAGATACACTACATTAACATGGTGAAGTTCCACTTACCGGCTAAGCTGCCACGAAGCATTGAGGAAAGAATCTTCCCCCCCTTTTTTTTTTTCACCCCCACTCTGAAATATGGAGGCCACAAGTTCAAACACACCCTGCTTAACTAGGAATTGTATTGTAAGTGGGTTGGGCCAGAAGAGAAGTGGGGCTGGGAAGGCTCCAGTCATGTGCATCCATGGAAGGAAGGCTCTTTTGGCCTTGACTCGGGCAGAGTCAAGGGCAATTTCTTGAAGAGGATGGCCTGTTGTCAAGTGTCAGGTTTTTGCCCCTGCACCCCTACCATTGTTAACTGAAATTCTCTTCTAAGACCTGTAAGAAACAAAATTCCGGTGAGGGTTTCTATTCAGAGGTTGTGTCCATACAAATGATCGCATTATCTATTGCAAAATGATTAAGTTGATTTAGACACTGATTTTACACCAATAGAGAATTTAAAACACTGATTCTATATTTTTCGAAATGACCATAATATATGTGAGATAGTAACATATCTCAAACATAAATTTGGTCCTAAAAGCCTCCTAAATTTAGTGTCATTTCTATAGGTCAAAGTCAGGAGGCACTATGGTAGTCTTTCATGAGAATTCTAATTTCTACACTACCATGGTATTTCCTTCCACTAATACTTTTTTAATGATATTATACAAATGACTAAGAAAACCTCATAGACACAGACTACAAATAATTCTCCACACTTAAAAGATGTGAGATATAAATAAATGTACAGTGATTTGTATACAGAATACCAGAATCTTAAATTGACTTTTGTTCACATATTGCCATAATAATAAACAAAATTAAACCAAGGAATCACTTGTAAAATACACCCTTAACATAAGTATTATTTTTCCTTGACCCTGTTTTTAATCTTTGTCTATAACTTACATCATAATCACATATTATATATGTCTACATCTGATATCATCAAAATTTATGTAGACTAAGCAATATAACTAAATAGCAAGTTTTTGTTAACTAAATAGCAAATAATAGTATAAATAAGCATAAAATGAGTTTCTTCCACATATGGTTGAACAGGAGGAAGACTGATAAAGCAACAAGACATGAGGGATTAATTATTTGAATAATTTTTTCAATTATAATGATTCAGGATACAGCAGAGTAAGCATGTGTCATGGTTAACCTTTGAATGTCTTCATTTTTCAACTACGCTTGACCACAACACGAAAAATACATCACCGTGGCCCTCATATTATGCTGATTAAAAAGTCTATCACTGAAAGTCTATTCTTTCATTTTTTTTTTAATATAATCATAAGAAAATTCAAAGAAAAGGCCCCAAATTTGCAACGGTGCAACTAAATGCATGCAGGACTTTAAAGATGAAAAAAAAATGTCAAGGGAACATTTTTCTCCTGTCACTTAAATGAGTGATGAGGTATGAGAACCAAATCAGCAAAGAAAGTAAGGGTGTTCTTTCAATAATTATTTCTCTGTTAAACCACTAAAGATGGGTGTTTAAAAGTGCAGCACATAAGCAAAGTGAAATATTTCTCAATTCCAGTTAGTTCCAAAGCAAAATTAATCTGGTAAAATTCTTTGAGAGCGTGTGAGGGCAGACTGTCTAGGAAGCACCAATTTTTGCCCTTACCATCTTTTCTTTCAAGAACCCACCAAAGAGCAAGTCTTGGGAGGAAAAACACGTCTTATTGAGGTAGAATCTGGATGCAGTGATGGGAAGACAAACTGAAATGCCTTGTTCTCCAGGGCACACACAGTAAGAGTGACTAGGGCATGAAGAACACCATATTCAAGTCCAAAAGCAGTCACGTCTGATTTTTATACCTGTTCTTAATCTTACCTTAAATTTCCCCAAACTAAAAATATCAAGGCTATCTGTTTTCCTTAAAGTACATTTCTGGGAATTTCCTGGTGGTTAGAACTCCATGCTTCCACTGCCGGGGGCATGGGTTTGATCCCTGGTTGGGGAACTAAGATCCCCACAAGTCATGCAGCATGGCTAAAAATAAGTCAATAAAGTACGTTTCTGATTCTTCACATTTTTTCTTACAGTTGGATTTCAGAAATTCAAAATGATCGTGAAAATAAAAGGGAACTGATCTATGACAACATTTTTCTCTTATAGAAATATTTTTCTAGATTTTTTTCAAATGCTCAACATCACCCTTGTGATATTAACTGGACATTATAACTGGAGGCTTTACAATTTATGTACTTAAATGACATCATCAGTGTGAAACTTGAGCAAGATCTAATCATCACTCCCTTGCTTAATTCTGCATGCCCAGGGTTGAGTTATTTAGCAAAATCCAAATAATCCATTTCATAAACCTTTCATGAAACCAAAATGAGAAGTTACACCCAGATCAGCTTTTGAGACCTAATGCCCTATTCACAATCATCCCGTTGAAATCTCACTCTAATTTCGCAAAATGTGCTTTCTAGGGTCTATAACAAGGAATAAGTCTGCAGGTGTCCTACTCAAACCAGCAGGCCAGGAAGGCCAAGAATTTAAACTTACTGAATATATGGGAGCCTGTAGAACAGCCAATACTTGGTGGGAAATCCTGAGACATTACTCAGAATGAGATCATTAAGGCATGCCACTAATCTTAATGTGACTTTATTCTGAGTATGCAGGAGAAGATAAAAGGCAGGACTGTGTAACTCTGAGACAAACAAGAATTATGTTCCCTGTGCTGTTGGGAGTGAATGTATAAATGTATATAAAGTCTTTGTTATTTTAAAAGAGCAAAATTGAACTTCTATGCCCTCTTCAAGATAAAGGAAAATTTTTTCAGTGATTTAGATCATAGAAAAGGCAACACTGAAGATCTTAACTAAATAAAAATGGCAGAGTTAAAAGAATTTCAGGATGAGTATGCTGGTTACCTCTGATCCACCAGTTTAAGGTTGAAGATAGCCCCGTTAGTATGACATTGGTTTTAGGACATTCACTGGGAAAATAGGAGCAATACCAGGGAGAGGAATTAAATAGAAACATCACATTAGTTAATCAAGACTCCTTACTACTAGATGCCAAGAGTAAATGTCTGTAAGAGAGTTAAAGTAAAAATACCCTTAGAGAAGACTGGCTTATGAAAGTCATGCAAGTGGACATTTGTGTTTGTTTTCTGATTATTTTAAGCAAGTTTGCAATGAATTCACCTATCTCTTTAGTACCATTTATAATTTATCAACTTACATTTCTGCAGAACCATTCTAAGCACTGAAACATCTCACGGATTTCTCTTAAGGAAGGTCCAATAATAGAACATTCGTTAACCTCCATTTTGACTGCTTAGTATCCATGCATTGCTGATTGTTAAATATTGTGAATATCAATTACTCTTGCCTGAAAATATATGTTGGTATATAGAGGTATATGTTGAAAGAGGAGTGTCTTCATTGCATTCCATTCTCTATATTACATTGACTACGTTGGCAAAAAAAAAAAAAGGGGGGGTTGGTTTCCACTGGGAGCTCCAAAAGGAATATTGATTCCTCTATCACTCAGTATTCCGTTATTCTATTTCACATCTTTACAGAGGATGGATAGATAACTCTTTGTCTTGTATAGTATCTTATTATACATCTCTGGCTATTCCTCCAGAGAAACCATTAAATCGATGGCTGCAAAAATAGCGTCCTTTCTCCCAACTCACCCCAAAGATAACTGTTGGTCACGTCTTGGCACATGTTCACTCATAGACCAATAGTAATGAGGAAAAGAGGCAGGAATCATAATTGAAAGGGAGTTCCTTAAGGGTAAAGATTTTGTGCTAAATTCCAAGCTACTAAGTCCCTTGTCAGGTAGGAAAGATGTATAATGTTTTGAATTTTTCTAAGAGTTTTAACATTCTACTCCAGTCTGTTTCCCATTCCCTTCTTCCCGCATTCCTCTTGTTCATCATTAACAAGGTATGATACCTAAGTAAATGAAAACTTTTAAAATTGACCCTTGTCCCTGTGATAGCAAACTGATTTATACAATCTGTAAGACTCAAGACAAATTTTAAATACCTTCTCATACAACTTCAAGATTCCCCCAAGCACACATATACATACATAAGATACCAGTAACTTGCAACAGTTTTTAATGTGAAATATTTATACCAGGTAAATTAAAATTATGAAAGTGACATGTGGCTTCGGCTTTAAAGTGTGACATCTTGAGATTTGTACGAAAGTAAATCATTATCTCATCATCATATGTGAATGACACCTTGACTGGGCCAAGACAGGAGTAGATTATGTTGTCTTATCCTCCCACTCTTGGAGAATTTATAGTACTTATGGTTCCCTATCACTCAAGAGTAAGCAATGTCCTGTCCATCTAAATACTTATTTTTTTTTATCGAGAGGAATAATATGTAGCTAACATCTGCTTCATGCTATTTCCACTACAGACATTACAGGTCTGACAGGAAAATGACCACTTTTCTCATGTTCATTCAAGCAACAGGATATTTGTATTGAGAACAGTTAAACACATCATTTCTCAAGTCCAAGTAATCCTCTTGAATATCCTATACCTCTGTTTCA
Source organism: Bubalus kerabau (assembly GCF_029407905.1). Classification (NCBI taxonomy): domain Eukaryota; kingdom Metazoa; phylum Chordata; class Mammalia; order Artiodactyla; family Bovidae; genus Bubalus; species Bubalus kerabau. Next base: position 13,674,154 of record NC_073631.1, on the reverse strand, counting down.
GAACATTTATTATAATAGTAAATAACTATGTAATATATAAGGTCCCTGAAGGCAGCAGCTGTTTTCTTCACCCATATATCCCAGGCATCTTCAAGAAGGTTTGAATCAGAGTGGATACATAGTAATACATGTTAGATTATTAAAAGAATTTTAGTAAATTTAAAGTACCTTCAACTCACTTCATAAAGCAGACTGTAAATGTCAAATAAGTGTAATAAAATTTTTAAAACTCAATGAGCAGAAATTATATTGAAATCTTCAAGAAACAGAGACTTTGTTTCTTGAAGAACTTGTTTCAAAGTAAGTCATATTCTTACTTTGGAACCTAACAGTTTATCCAGCTTTAAGCCATCATTTTCTCATTGTGTGCCTAGTGTAAATAATACATTTACATAATGTGAACAACAGGATAATGTCCAATATTAGTTCATTTAAGAATCTGGCAAATGTTCAATATGATACAAAGTGTGAAATATGAGATCATCTAACATTTGATGTTAATTCTCCGAAGTACTGGAAAACTGTTCAGTGGTCACGGCTCAGAAGAAGAGTGCTATTTTGTAAAGATTTTTAGTGCAAAAAAAAGAGTATTAAGCCCTACCACATGCCAGACCCTCTCCTCCTAGGTATACAAAACAAATACCTTTATCAGTAGGTCCCCTGGAGAAGGGATAGGCTATACCTCCAGTATTCTTGGGCTTCCCTGGTGGCTCAGCTGGTAAAGAATCCGCCTGCAATGCGGGAGACCTGGGTTCAATCCCTGGGTTGGGAAGATCCCCTGGAGAAGGGAAAGGCTACCCACTCCAGTATTCTGGCCTGGAGAATTCCATGGACTGTATAATCCATGGGGTTGCAAAGAGTCAGACAAGACTGAGTGACTTTCACTTAAGCAAATATATGGCAAAGGATAGTAAGTGTTAAAAAGAAAAATAAAACGGGGGTACAAGTGGCCCCATAAACTGGAAGTAGAGGAAGCATATTTTGTTCAGGGAAGTTCTAGTTTACACAGGAGACTGAACATTAACCAGTTCTGTAAGCTAATGTCCATCGACAGATTATTGAACTCTGCTCAGTCCAAAGAAAATTAGGCATGAGAGTAACAACGCCAAAGGATTCATTCATCCATACTCCTTAGTTCTGCATAATGTCAACTGTCGTTGGTTTAGGCCAGACTGAATCCAATAATGAGACCACAGATATCTGCCTCCCAGGGAGAAGAATTATAAAGTGCTATTATGACTACATGAAAAATGGCTGTTCACAAATTTAACAGTTGCTTTATGGAAGAGCTTATGCAGTATAAATGGGCATGATAAATTTCTATTTAAAGTCTTAAATTTGCATCCTACTTTTAAAGTACTATTATAAAACCAATTAGGTTCAATTTATTTAACTAAATTTTCTGCTGCTTCATAAAATAGTACATGGTAGTATGTGTGTATGTGAGAGAGAGAAAGTTCTTCTCTAAACCCCATCTTTACCATTGGCTACCTCCTGCATTTTACCCCTGCTCAACAAGTTGAGAATTTAAGAACATTCTGTATTAACTGTTTACTAATGCCTGTACTTCCTGTAGAGTTGCAAAGTGTAGCCACAATAATCAAAATATGCTCTTCTCACAGATCCCTCATGGCTTAAACTTACTTTTCATTACAGATAATTGACAACTCATTCTCCTTTGATTTGAAAATATAGGAAAGCATTTCCATTGTCATTTTTCCCCAGAATTTTCTTGTCTAAATGCCTGGAATTCTAGCTTTATTCCGTGAAGATTTTTTAGGAGTAGTTACTATGATCAATCATTGGCATCATTAACCGAACATTAATGTTAAAGTCCTCACATTATGTTAAATGTTCTTTGACTGGATCAAATATGGTAAACACGAGATTTTAATTCATCTAGGATAATCACTCCAATTTTGTACAGCCCTCCTGCAGGCTCTCTCCATTTGCATCAAAAAGTGAAATAGGATATTTAAACTAATGTTCCTTTATGTGAACATTCACACAAATACATATGTACAAATTTAGGAAGTGGAGGAGAGGAGAATGGAAAATCCAGCAAACGTTTAGTACCCCAGAGGTGGGGCAGAACTGTGCCAACGAGCAGAGCACTTGGAGCGATCCCAGGTCCAAACCACACTTGTGCCCCAGCACGACGTCACATTTGAGCCTAGTTAGAATTCTCTCTCTGTGTCTGAGCTCCACCATCAGGAGGACATGGGAAAGAGGAGCCGTAGAGTTGATTCCAGTTGGAATATGAGAAATTAGAAGGTATCAAAAGAAATGGTGAGGGGACTTCCCTGGAAATCCAGGGATTTGGACTTCACTTTCCAATGCAGGGAGTGCAGGGTCGATCCCTGGTCAAGGCACTAAGATTCCACCTGTCTCACTACCAAGACACCAGAACACAAACAGAAGCCACATTATAACAAACTCAGTAAAGATTTTAAAAATGGCCCACATCCAGAAGAGAAAAAAAGAAATGATGAAAGAGAAAGATGACAGGAGACTTAAGAAAATCAGCCTATGTGAGGGGCCAAGGACATGGACTCAGTTTTCTTTCCCATTTGCCACTCAACTTCTGGCAGATTACATCAGTGGAGAGTTGGTTTTTTCCTCTGAAGCACCACTCTAAACCCTAATAGTTTCTCTTAGAAAAGTTCTTCTCAATTAATTTTATGACATTTGTTACAATTACAATTGATTTTTATCCCTCACTGTTTTAGTTATTGTAGGAAGTCACCCTGAGAACCGAAAACCGTGTTACCATGACCAGGAAGCTGTCTAAAAATCAGGCAGAAAGGTACTAATGAACCTTAAAAGATGGGACCAGCCTCATTTATATGTTCTTTCATCTATTGCTAAAGAGAAGATTTAAAATATTACTACATAAGGTTTATTTTCCAGGAGAATCAATATTTTGGCACTGGTTAATGCTTTCTCTTCCTTTTTCCTTCCAGGAGCCTTAGCTGCCAGCGGGTGACTCTGCATAAGAACATGTTTCTGACCTACGTTCTGAACTCTATCATCATTATCATCCACCTGGTTGAGGTTGTGCCCAATGGAGAGCTTGTGAAAAGGGATCCGGTAGGTGCTGCATGATTTGTTTTTAATTTTATTTTTAAAGATATAGTATCTGTAACTGGGCTTCCCAGGTGGTTCAGTGGTAAAGAATCCGTGTGCCAATTCAGGAGACACAGGTTCAATGCCTGGGTCGGGAAGATCCCCTGGAGAAGGAAATGGCAACTCACTCCAGTATTCTTGCCTGGAGAATGCCATGAACAGAGGAACCTGGCGGGCTACAGGCCATGGGGTTGCTTGAGTCGGACATGACTTAGCAACTAAACAACAACCTCTGTAACTAGTGAACATGGTGTGATTGTCTTACATAAGCAGCTGTTTACATATATAATAATATTTACTTTTACAGTTGAGTTTTGCATTAAGGCATATCATCCCTGTGTAATTTTTGGAGGTATCGGTTATATGCTATAGTAAAGGGCTGGAAATAATAAAGTTATAGCCAAATAAGATTTATACCATCGATCATGAGTTGTCATAACTAATCAATAGCTCACTAACATCTCAGGGAAGTTCGCTGAGCACACACACTAGGTGTTAGAATAAAGTAGTGCTTTGCGGTGGCCCCGGTGTGTCACTCATGGGTTACAGGTGTGCATAGGTATTAATTGCTCATCATTCTGGGGCCTGAATGGTCTTGGGCCAGTCACTTCAGCTGTAGTGCATTTACTCTAGTGGTTCTTAGGAATTTTATCATGGCTTATGTCTGCATGACTTTAAAAAAGGTTTGCATGTCCCTAGTTCACACGCTCTTGCCTCCCAGTCTCTGCTGGTGGTGGCCCCTGTGAACTGAGCCTAGCCAGAAGCCAGAGGGTGAGGAAGCCCCGAAGGATATGCGCCGAGCGGTTTCTCTGGGTCCCAGGGCAGAGTAGAGAGTGCATCTGAAAGCACAAATGGAAGGTATCCAGCACACAATGAATGGCCTGGGATATTTTCTTTCTTTTTTTTTTTTTTTGTTTCTCTGCTTAACTGTGTTATGCAAGCATCTGTAGATAGCCTCATCTTTCAGAACTGGTACTTGATGGCTTTGCCAACCCGATGACAAAAATGCGTGAAATCTGCCCAGAGCGTGCATCCTGTGTGACAGTGGCACGGCATGGGAAAGCAGCTTAATCTGGCTTCTAGTGGATCCACAGTGTTAATAGCCTCTGCCGTGTGAATACATCCAGGAAGGCATTATGATCTATCTTTTCAAACCATGGCATCTGTGATGGGGACAGAGTCCTGTCTTAGGTGCACAATGGGTTTTATCTTAATGAGTTTCCTTTTTTTCGTGTCAACTGATTTTAATAAAAGTAATCTTATGTCACTTAATCCTCACAAGACCCCAGTGAAGAGTGGGTATTATCCCCATTATTAACTGAGTAAATGGAGGTTCAGTGAAAGCACGTGTCCTCCACACTATGGATCATTAGAGGTGGGGTTTGAACCCAGACCTGTCTCACACTGAAGCCCAGCCTGTGTCCTCTGTGCCACATGGAGCTCTTGTTTATCTTGGTTTCTTTCCTTAGGAAGATTGTTCTTTAAGATACAGACTCAGCCATTTCAAAGTGATGGCTGTCCATAATTAAAGATGCACACTGTATTTCATTAAGGAAGCTTACCCCCACTAAGATTAAAACAGGTGTAGAGGAAATTCCCTAGTGCCTTCCAATGTAGGTGATACAGGTTCGATCCCTGGTCAGAGAATGAAGATCCCACATGCCATAGGGCAGCTAAGCAAGCCCACAACTGCTGCAGATCTGATGCAGCTAATAAATAAACAATAAATAAATGTTTACAAAATAGAAAAATAGGTGTAGAAACCATTAACTAAGACTATCTCAGCGAAGAAGACTCAAATTTGGAATTCCCTATGAAGTATGAAAGCCCTGTTGATTGGCAATTCCCTAATACAAAGTAAAATGTTTAAAATTGGGGGGAAAACAAAAACCTGAGAAAGGTACCGTCTGTTCAAAGTAGGCCAGGGAATGGCACTTTGGTTATTGAATAATCAGCACATCCGCCTGGGAGCAGCGCTCAGTCAAATGATGAGATAGCGCCAATTCTTAAGAAGACTCCCTCCCACCTCTCCTGTGGGGGTCTCACACCCCCTTGTCACGCCTCCACCCCACTCTCTGGGTGTTAGAATAAATGGGCCTCTCATCCATGATGAGATGATACTTAACCTGTTATCTTCCTGAAATAGTATAAATTCAGGACTTTTCTGAGTTCACTAATAAATTGTAGAAGCCATTTCACCTTACCCATCAAATGAGAGCAATAAAAACTTGCCTGTTTACTTCTAAGGGGTTGTTCTAGAGTCCCAAAGACCCATAAAGCTTTTAAAAATTCCCCAGCGTGTGCTATTGCAAGCAATTGCTTGCAAGGTAACTGCTAACCCCGTCCCTGAGGCTAGCTCCTTAAGTCTCTGCACACGGCTTTCTCGACCAATCTGCTACTCTATTCATTGTCTCAGTGTCCTAAGTTATCATTGGTGGATGTTTTCACTTTTATAGTATACTTCAGGGACAAACAAGCCTAGGTTCTCTGCCAGTCGACACGCACAGCTGCCTCCTAACCACCACCAAGCCAGCTCAGCCCTGCCTTGCAACTCCACTATTGCCTAGAAACATTTAATAATGCCTGGGAGAAGGCAATGGCAACCCACTCCAGTACTCTTGCCTGGAAAATCCCATGGACGGAGGAGCATGGTGGGCTGCCGTCTATGGGGTCTCACAGAGTTGGACACAACTCAAGCGACTTAGCAGCAGGAAGCAGGTACCTAGGGACCTGGCTTAGCCACAACACAGCTGATTCCCTGGGAGAGTGTCAGTGTGAGATAGAGGAGTGGAGAAATTAATAGAAAGCCTCCTTCTGCATGTGGAGGAGTGAGGGGTGGCTCTTTCACACACATTAGGCATTCTCAAAGTGATGTAAGTTTGAAAAACAGGAAAGAAGTTCATCTTTATAGCATGACCTAGTTCTCCTAATCAATATATTTTTAACCTAACAGACTTGGTTTTTGTTGTCTTTTGTAGCTATGCAAGAGCAAACTTCCTAGGAAAAAGCTGTAAAACTCTTGAAAGGTAGAATTTTATCCAATTAGTCAAATATTGATTGAGTGCCCCAAACTCAAATTTTAGTCTTCAGGCTGAACTAAATTCATATCATTTGGGGGAAATGCCTATGACATTCTCTTCACAATCCCTGGAAATACACCCAGCCTCACATGGAAACAGCATTCTGTGTCTTACAGCTGCATATGTGAGGCTCCACCACTTATTTACCTGTTTCAGTGTGTGTGTGTATGTGTCTTTTTTTGGTAGAAAACAAAGGAACAAAACATCTGGCTATTTCACTTGGTATGCCTGAATGAGAAATCTTTCCTCTCAGGTTCAAATGAAAAAAAAGTGAAAGTGTTAGTTGCTCAGTCATGTCCGACTTTGCAACCCCACTGGCTGTAGCCCACCAGGCTCCTCTGTCCATGGAATTCTCCAGGCAAAAATGCTGGAGTTGATAGCCATTCCCTTCTCCAGGGGATCTTCCCAACCCAGGGATCGACTCCAGGTCTCCTGCACTGCAGGCAGATTCTTTACCCTCTGAGCCACCAGGGAAGCAAAGCCACCAATCACAGCCCACTTACAATGGTAGATGGGGCATATGATCATGTGTGAGCACACGCTGCCCTCTTTCATGTGTCCAAATGTCTGGTTCTTCCAAGGGACAAACTCTGAAAGCATGTGTCTTTCACCAAATAAATAGCATAGGCTAAAAACAAACGACCACAATGACAAAAGTCAACCTATGTTTGTAAATTGTGAAGCATACACTTGGCCCAAAGTGGAGAAAAAAAACAAGGACATTTGTTTTCAGTATTTCTCTATTTGAACAGAGCTTTTGTTTTCCAGTGAGATTTTGATCCATCTCTTATCTCACCTTCCATATACAAACAACACCAGACTGCTCTCGCAGGCAGGCATAATTAGTTCAAGAAAGGGCAGGAAAGAACTCTCCAGTGGATATAGCTTGTATGTTATTCATCCTTGAAACTGCTTATTTACTAGTTCCAAGAGAGACACAGGTCTTAAACTTTGTATTGAATCTCACCTTGAAAATGCATATTCTATCATAAATGCTATCATAGAAGTTCAATTTCTTGGGGATCTTTTCCTATCCAAAAGACTATTAAAGTAAATTGCAGTTGAAACTGTGCATGCAGGCATTAGGAATAAAGGAGATTTTGCTGTTGTAACATATTTGAACATACAGGTCAAGAACAAGGAAAGGTTTAATTTGATTTAACTAGAAAATCCCCATCTCTCCCAGCAGTGAATTCCCCACCTCTAAAAAGACAGAGAAAATAATATCCAAACACTGAGCATCATATCATCAGCATATTATTAAGTCATGTGTAATTTTAAATTACTCTAAATTATGTGAAATATTGCATTTTTCCTGAAAAACTGACATTACAGAAAACATTAGACTAAGGTCTTCCCTAGCTGAGAAAAGTAGAGATAATAAAGAAAAACCCAAGAAAGGAGAGACAAACAAAGAAACTAACAGAAGAAACTTTTGGAAAAGGGAAGTTATTAGATATTGTCAATCTACAAATATTTATTAAAAAAATTGAAATTAACATGAAAAACACAACCAAAGTTATAGAGAAAAGCACATCCATTAGACTCCATCTGTCTGTGATTCAAACATAAGTCTCTTTCCTATAAAAAAAATATAATTTTCTGTATACAAAAGAATATATACTTTTAAAAGACTTTCTTTTTTAAGCAAACTAAAGGCAGAATTGTGGGTTTGTTTGGTTTTTTCCCCTTAATTTTGACCCAATTCTCAGGTCACTGAATCAGCAGTTAAGAGGCAAAAATATTTCCCTTCCCAGTGCCCATGGGGATATATTAAAAAGAAAGTTATTTCTTGTGAAAGGAGGCTGCATCATCCCAAATGCTTTTATACTACTTCTGTGAGGGTGTATTTAGTTGGGGGCAAAAGAAAACCGTGTTCTCAGTCCTCAGCAGGGAATCCCAGTGGGCTTCTGGTCCCTTTCCCATCAAAGTAGTCAGTCTATTCCTGTGGAAGGTTTTTGGCTGGGCAAAGTCTCTCCAGTAAAACCAAGAGTGAGAATCTTCTTCCTTCACACAACTTTTTTTTTTTTTTTTTTAAGTTAAACTCAAAATAACTCATGGAATAAATAAGGGCTGAATAGATCCTCAGTTTACTGAGTGATATGAAAATTGCCCATTGTCACTTGTGTCGTTTGAACATTTCATTTCCATAATATCTAAAATTTCACTTTCTTGTTCTATCTGCTTTTTCAACGATCTTCATGGAGGGAGTCGGGAGGCAGAATTACAAGCATTGTTCTTGCTACATCTAGAGGAAGCCGGCAGCGCCCTCATCATTTTCTAGAAAGAACTGTCTCTCTGAACTTTTTGTCTGAGTCCGAAAGGGGACAATGCAGCAAGATTAGTTTTTGCTAGGAACCTGAGCATTTTGTATCTCAAACACCAAAACAATTGGGTCACATTTTCTATAGCCTCTTACATAAGCAAAGTTAAATGAGCCCCAAGTTCTGAAAAACAAAGTGGATTTCTTCTAAGTCTCACTTGTTCAGGACAGCTGGGACAACAGACTAGGTCAGAACTTCACCCTAGTCACAGGAAGCTCAGCTTGGAATGGATGCTCAGAAGTGAAACCAAGGGTGCAAACTGACTCCTCCTGCCCAACCTAGAGGAGCCTGGGGGGACGGTGGGCTTATACACATGAGGGAAGTGACAGCAAGGCTTGGGGGATGAGAGATCAATGGCCAAGAAAACTGTACTGGAACTATCCATTTTGGTGCCTATGGAAGATATTTGATTGAGAAAGAACAAGTAGTATGGATCTGAGGAACAGTGCAGAGAGAATAATGCCAAGACGTGGCAATGAAGTGAGGTATCTTACCCTGGTTACTTGTGCAATTTCACTTGACTTACATAAAAACACCAACAAATGGTCTTTTAACCAAGACCATATGGTACAGAAAAGTATAGAGGATATCCTTATTCTTTTTAAAATGTATTAATTATAATCAACCATATTCCCATATGGCTGTAAAGAATTCATTCTTAAGATGGCTATAAACATCAACCCAGTTTCTCTCATCTGACCCCTCTGGGCGATACCTCTGCACAAGAAATTCGGTTCAGCTCAGCTCAGTTCAGTCACTCAGTCGTGTCCGACTCTCTGTGACCCCATGAATTTCAGCACGCCAGGCCTCCCTGTCCATCACCAACTCCCGGAGTTCACTCAAACTCACATCCATCCAGCCATCTCATCCTCTGTCGTCCCCTTTTCCTCCTGCCCCCAATCCCTCCCAGCATCAGAGTCTTTTCCAATGAGTCAACTCTTCACATGAGGTGGCCAAAGTACTGGACTTTCAGCTTTAGCATCATTCCTTCCAAAGAACACCCAGGACTGATCTCCTTCAGAATGGACTGGTTGGATCTCCTTGCAGTCCAAGGGACTCTCAAGAGTCTTCTCCAATACCACAGTTCAAAAGCATCAATTCTTTGGTGCTCAGCCTTCTTCCCAGTCCAACTCTCACATCCATACATGACCACTGGAAAAACCATAGCCTTGACTAGACGGACTTTTGTTGGCAAAGAAATGTCTCTGCTTTTGAATATGCTATCTAGGTCAGTCATAATTTTCCTTCCAAGGAGTAAGCATCTTTTAATTTCATAGCTGCAGTCACCATCTGCAGTGATTTTGGAGCCCAGAAAAATAAAGTCTGACACTGTTTCCACTGTTTCGCCATCTATTTGCCATGAAGTGATGGGACCGGATGCCATGATCTTCGTTTTCTGACTGTTGAGCTTTAAGCCAACTTTTTCACTCTCCTCTTTCACTTTCATCAAGAGGCTTTTTAGTTCCTCTTCCCTTTCTGCCATAAGGGTGGTGTCATCTGCATATCTGAGGTCATTGATAGTGACCTACAAACGGTATCTTGCAGCATGGTTTTGGTAGGGAGTCTTCATCTCAGTGTTTGCCCTTGTTTCCCCTGCTTTGAGAAGGCTGTTATGAATTTAGTGCAGCACTTCTTCTAGATTTGTTTTCATTCTCAAAAAGAAACTTTCAGCTGAGATACTAGAAGTTTTCTTTCCCCTTTTGATTTATTTTTTTAAACTTTTTATTTTGTATCGGAGTACAGCTGATTAACAACATTATGGTAGTTTCAGGTGCACAGCGAAGGGACTCACCCATGCATATACACGTATCCCTTCTCCCCCGAACTCCCCTCCCATCCAGGCTGCCACATGACATTGAGCAGAGTTGCCTGTGCTATGCAGTAGGACCTTGTTGGTTATCCATTTTAAACACAACAGTTTTTACACGTCCATCCCAAACTCCCTAACTATCCTTTCCTCCCATCCTTCCGCCTCCCTACATCTGCAACCATAAGTTAGCTCTCTAAGTCTGTGAGTCTGTCTCTGCTTTGCAAATAAGTTCTTTTGTATCATTTCTTTCTAGATCCTGAATATAAGGGATGTCATATGATATTTGTCTTCTCTGTCTGACTTACTTCACTCAGCATGACAACCTCTAGGTCCATCCATGCTGCTGCAAATAGCATTATTTCATTCTTTTTAATGGCTCGGTAATATTTCATTATAATATGTACCACATGTAAATACTAGAAGTTTTGTACACTCCCTTGGGATATGTTGATTAACTGTCAGAAAGCTATGGAGCAATAGTCAATTTGATATTTGTTGTGTTTAGGGGCCTTGCTTCAAATACCATAGCATTGTTCTTGCTAAAGCCCAGGATGTCAAATCCCAACTCTTCTACCTACAGATTAATCTTGAGCCAGTTACTTAATCTCACTGTGCTTCACTTTCCTGATAATGATAACCATAGTGCCTTTCTCAAAGAGTTGCTTGTGAGGATGAAATGAACCAATACATCTAAAACCCATAAAATTGAGTCTGCCACGCAAGAACTCTCAGATGTTAGCTATTATTATTTATATCATAGTTGTTACCATTGTCATGGCCGTAAGCACTCATGATTTTCTAACCGTGGTACCAAGTTTCATTTCTGTGTTACACAGCATGGGAGACATAGAAACTCAGAGCATGTGTAAAATACTGCTCAAATCTTAAATGACTAAGTGTGAAAGCAGAATGCACATACTCAGAGGTTTTTAAATCTCAAATAACCAAAAGGGCTGTGGCATGAGAATATAAAACTCATTCAGTCATGGCTTTGAAAATCCCCAAAGTGATAATACCCTCATTATACTGTATAGAGAAAAGACCCTTGAGTGTAGCAAGCTGTTAATTTTTATTCCCCTGCCACACGTCTAACAGGCGCCCCCCTCCAAAGCATGTTTCTCTTTTCTCTGGCTTTGTTTCCCAATCACTTCCAGAATGTTGCCTTTGCCAATTTCTGGATCATTTTCCAACATATTTATCTCATATGGGACTTTTTCTCCAGTGTTTTTTTTTGTTTGTTTTGTTTTTTTCTTTTTGCTAAACATACCCAGTTGTGACCACAGTCGCACAGATTCAAGCTCATTTTCTCTGAGGTGTTATCAAAAATCAGTCCAAGACTGCATGACAGATTCACATTTAATTGAAAACACTGGATCTTCTAAATTTCTCTAGAGAGAAAGGCTTCAGTGGTTTCCTTCCAAGTTAATGCTGACTTTCTGACTGGGGGATCTTCCTCCTCCATTCAGCTAGCACTAAGTACTGGACCCACTGAGTTTTCAAGTTGACAGGCACACGTTTTGCCTTTCAGTTCGTCAACTGTTCCAGCTTCTTGACAAACAGTTCTCCAGCTCCTCCTCAGGTGGTTTTAGTATGCATGTGAATCAAAGCCAGGGCGTTGGGCCTTTGCATTGTGAATCTGCTGGAAGAACAAGCTTGTGCTCTTCAATGGTTAGGGTTATTATTACCGGAAAGCTAGCAAGAAAGCAAAACAGGAGTCAGGTGCTGAGGAAACTCCTTATATACCCGAAATCTATCCCAAGTGTGGCCCTTAAACCAACAGCTTAAGCGTCACTTGGATATTTACTAGAAAGGAGAATCTCATGGCCCACCCTAGATCTTCAGAATCAGAATCTCTACTACTGGGGCCCCCAAAATCTGTGTTTTAACAAGCTCTCCCAGTGATTCTGATGCATGCTAACATTTGAAAAGCACCACTATGAACTCTTTTATTATTTATATTTGAATTGGATGTTTTTGGAGGGATTATTCAGTACCAAGTGAGGATGCCATCCTTATCTCTGTGTCCCAAACATTTGGACCCCAGTGTGGAAACTAAGGCTCCCTTATAAAAACAAAATCCCTCAGGTCAGATGGGCTCCACATAGCTCCTGGCTCATGTATGAGAAATGGATCGTCCAGTTCTCTCCTTTTTTTTTTTTTTTTAATGTTAAGTAGGTATCATTAACAGATCAGTAAACTTCAGGACAGCATTAACAATTTCTGTGTTATTCTCCTCATTGGCCATAGAAAAGGGGCCATAAAAGTCATGTGATGAATCCTTGGATGCTGTCAGAAATTATGGTTCTCAGACACATTATAAGAAAATAAACTTGTCTACTCTATAAGTCCCTGGTGGCTCAGTGGTAAAGGATCCGCCTGCCAATGCAGGAGACGCGGGTTCCATCCCTGGGTCGGGAAGATCCCCTGGAGAAGGAAATGGCGACTCACTCCAGTATTCTTGCCTGGAGAATTCCATAAACAGAGGAGCCTGGCGGGCTACAGTGCATGGGGTCACAGAGTCAAACGCAACTTAGCGCAGACTAAACAACAACAACTCTATATAACTCAGCCCACAAGAACACTTGGGGCACTGGAATTCCATTGCCCTAGTTGGCTGTTTACATGTGATACTAATCACCTATGAGCTAGTACCCTGATCTCCGCATCTAGTAGGTGACACATGTTGAGAGATGCTCGGGGAAACTCTCTCTGGCTGAATGCAGATACTTTGGCTCATTTTCACGTTCATCCTCTGTTTATGGCCAAATTGTTGCAGATGTCTTCCTCTGAGTATCTTCGTTTCTTTCCAACAGCCGATGTGCAAGATTCTGCACTTTTTCCACCAGTACATGATGTCGTGCAACTATTTCTGGATGCTCTGCGAAGGCCTCTACCTGCACACTCTCATTGTGGTGTCTGTGTTCGCTGAGGGGCAGCGCATGTGGTGGTACTACCTCCTGGGCTGGGGTAGGTATCTTCTGCTGCTGAGTTTTGATCCGCTGTTACCTCTGCCTGATTGTTTGCAGTCTTCTGCTAGTCTTGATCAGAAGAGAGTCAAGGGCTCAGGTTCTATGAGGAGAGATGGAACACAGGTCCTGGCCACAGTTCAATCTCCAAGAGAACTTGATAGACACTCTTAACAAGTTCAGACAGACTGTGATAGGCATGGGGGTGAGTGCCACAGAAGAGGGCTGTGGTGATGAGAATGTCTTCAGGAAACAAACCCAGCTGACAGATGGGCAGAAAGCATGCCCTGATGGAGAGAAGATCCAATTCCCCCCAAGAGAAAATGAAAGAATGCTTCTTTCAGGAGTTACTTCCTTATAAGTCGGCATGGGACCACTTACTGGTCATTTTCTCCCAAATCGAAGCAACTTCAAATGCTGAAGTTCTCAGAAAATTCATTTATTTTACAACCCACTTCAGATTGATTCTTTGCCTTGCTGGCCCTCCCATTGTTGTAATCCAAAGAATGAAATTCCCTACCCTCCATGAACTTTTATAGTGAACAAATAAAACATATCTAGTGCTCCAGGAGAAAAATCCTAGGGAGAGAAGGATTATTCTTTCTCTCACTGTCTTTAGTGGAAGGGAAAGGTTGTTATGGCTCTGGAAGCCTGGAGGGAGAAGAGGAAAAGGAAAGAAGAACTAAACTGTGTAAAAAGTGACATCATGATTAGGGGAAGGTGACAAGCCCTAGGAATTAGCAGATACAGAATCCACACTCTAAAGTACGAAACACGTTTCCTTTCTACAAAATGACAAGGTAGAAGTGAAATCTCCATGTTGCTTCTCTAACTCTAAAATGTGCATTTCAAAATCAATCCAGAGGATGAATCTCTGATTCTAAACCTGAGTGGGTGTTAGAACTGCTGTGAATAAAACACAGTTATGTCTTGTGTAAATAGTCAACTCAGAATTCTTTCAAGTCAAACATTTAATCGATGGTCCCATTTTGAACTATATGCTTCATGGGTTAAGAAGCTGAGGTGGTTCTTAGATGAAAACTCAATATTCTGAATATCCTTTTGCACATAATTCACAGAAAATAAAAGTGTGGCAGTCTAATTCACCCGAGACACATTTCTTAATCTGAGGATAGGTTTTAAAACTGTCTACAAATCTCAACCACATGAAACAATATTTTATTGGGCATGGGTACATCTGAGAAAAAGAGAATGTTTTGTTTTTTATAAAAATTTCTTTACTCTAGATTACTTTTATATAATGAAGGTTAATTTGTAAAAGATTCAGACAGGGTGCACTGCCAGCAGCTACGTCCTTCATTCCATTTGTAAATTCAGTTGTTTTTGACAAATACTTCAAGGTTTACTCAGGGAAGTGGATTCTGAGCTACAGTGTTCTTATTGAACGAAAATAGGATCAACACACGTGTTGTAAACAGAAGAACAAAAAGCCTAGAAGAAATATTGAGAGCATCTTTGGAGCAATCAGACTTTGGCTTTCATACGCTGTCTCAGGTCAGCGTATGACCTGAAGGTCACGTCCCTTCAGGACAGCCCTGCTCCCCTCTGTAACAGAGCCCAGTTCACACACAATGAAAAGCTTTCTGGTCTCAGTTACTGGTCATCATTATGTACCTACCACACTGGATAATCTGTGAAAGGCTTTTAAGTAACTGGATGCTGTTAACCAAACTCTGTTACACTTTGTGACGTTCTAAGAGCATTTTATCTGCTTTGACCAAAGATAATTTGCACAGGAACATCAGGACGACATCTTGACAAGATGTTGAATTTGTCACTGTTCTTTGCATCCAGCTGTAGTCATAGCTTTTGCACTTTTTTTTTTCCCATTTTAGGACTCCCGCTGCTGCCAAGCACTGCTCATGCTATCGCTCGGGCTCTGTTATTCAATGACAAGTAAGTATTGTGGTTGTTAGTCAATTTATTTGTAAAGAAAATGTGATATTAATGGATTCCCCCTTCTTTTATTCAGCTGCTGGCTGAGTGTGGACACCAACCTGCTTTACATCATCCACGGTCCGGTCATGGGGGCACTGGTGGTGAGAATTGCTTTTTAAATCCATTATTAACAGTGTTATCTCTGTGGGGTGTTCTGCTGAGATGGTTTTATGTAGTATGTGTAGTCCAACTCCAAAATGAAGTTAATTTAATGATAATCTATAATAATAATTTGATCCAAGGATCTTTTTTTTTTTAAATAATTTTTATTTAATACAATTGAGCGGAGGGGCATAAGCTCATTTCTATACAAGCCACAGCAACAATACAGTGGGGTGTTTTTTTTTTTTTTTAGACAATTCAATAAATTCTCCTAATTAAAGATAAAGACCAAAGGTGAAGATGTTGCTGATAAGAATGAGAGAGACCACAGAGTCCCCTTGCACCATTTTCCACTGGGCTCTGCCAAACTAAACCATCTTCCATTTCACCTTTGATCCACAAGCCATCATCATGACTACCACTGAACATGCACTTACAGTATATCAGGCATTTCACATACATTGCCATGCTGTTTGCTAACAGCAGTCCTTCAGAGTGGACACATCAAGATGGTTCACTCATTAGGAAAACTAGACTCAAGTAAAGTCATTTAGAATCCCATGACAAGTAAGAACTTGGGCAGGGAGAGAATATGATTATCTGAATCTATATCCAAGTTCTTTATTTCTACCCATAGTTTACTGTATGTTGGCCATCATCAGAGCCATCAAATCTAATATTTAGACATTATTTCCCCCATTAATCTCAAGACTGTTTTCTTCAGATAAGAATTAGAAAAATAAAAACAGTCGGAGTCATAGATCATACTCTTCTCCTGTACTGAAGAATCATCCATTAGTAACTGATCAAACTGGGTCACATCCAGACTGTCTCCTGACTTTCCTGGCCTTTCCAATGCAGATTCAATTTCTTTTGCCATTTTTCAGAGTAGCGATGTACTTACTAGTTCAACTGTGCTCACAAGGACCTACTAACGTGAGTCTTGAATATTTATCATCACTGCATAAATATTTTATTTTTATTAAAGATATCTTTCCTTCTTGAATTTTGGGGGTAACAACATTTATTTCTACTCCAGGTAGAAAAACCACTGTGATTATTTTTAAATAAATGATCAATTAAAATGTTAAAACAACCTTGGTTTCAAAACTAACTTTCACAGCCAAAAGTAGTTTTTTGTGATCTACAAGAACAGCAGATATTAAAGAGTGACCATACCAAGTGCTGGCAAGTGTGAAGAACAGCTGAAATTCTCACATAATGCTGGAGGGAGTGTAACATGAAGCCACCTCTTTGGAAAGCAGTTTGGCAGCTTCTCATAAAGTTAAACATACATTCACCATTTGAACAGGCCTTGCCTTCCACTCTTAGGTCACTTTTTCAAATGAAAACATGCCCCCACAAAGACCTGTACACAGGTATTCACTGCCTGCTTATTCATAACAATCAAATTTTGGAAACCATTGCAATTTCCATTAACAGGAGAATGAATAAACAAATTACATGTGTGTATTATTAATATAATGCAGTACTACTCAGCAGTAAAAATGAATGAAATGCCAATATATACAACACAAATGAATCTCACAGACAGTATGTTAAACCAAAGTAACCAAAGAATACACAATGTGTGTGTGTGTGTGTGTGTGTGTGTGTGTGTGTGTGTGTATACACACTCCCATTTCTGTGATGCTAGAAATAAATCAGTGGCTACTAGAGGTGGGGGGATGGAGTTGTTGACTGCAAAGGGGCAAGAGGGGGCTTTCAGGGGTGGTGGAAGTGCTCTTTTCTTGTTTGGAGTGGTTGTTACCCTGGTACATACATTTGTCTAAACTTCCCAATTGTAAACTTAGAATCTCTATTGAATGTACATTATGCCTCTGTGAAGTGATTTCCTTTAAACAGTGTTACTAGAAAACAAGAAGTAGTCTGGGTTAGCCTTCTCCACTGCATAAGCTTTACAGGTAAATTTCTCAGACCCCCATTTTACTTTTAGTTAACTAGTCCTAGCTAAGGGGGAAATCTTAATGAAAAGATAAGGTGATATCTAAAAATATCATTTTTTACTTCCTTTGGAAAAATGATAAAAACCTAAATAAAGAATAAAACATCTTCCTTAGATTTGAACCTAATATAGTTACATATTCAGGATATTATTTTCTCATTTAGAAAAAAAAAAGGGAGGGATGTTAATTCACGCTCAAAAAGAGTATTTGGCTCCCCTGATGCTCCATGTTGTCATAACAAGGAGCAGATGGTCTCAGTTCTCAGGCAGTCTCTTGTGTTCCATCCACTGTGGGTGCCAGCCCTCCTCCCCACCCCACCACACACACTGGGTAGCTAAGAACTGGGCCCAAGGGGGTGTCCTTCAGGGACGTTCACTGGGAGAATTTGCTCAGAACATTGTCAATCTTTGCAGTTGAACTTCTTCTTCCTGCTGAACATCATCCGGGTGCTTGTGAAGAAAATAAAGGAATCGCAGGAGGACTCGTACATATACCTGAAGGCGGTGAGGGCCACCCTGATCCTGGTGCCCCTTCTGGGGGTCCAGTTCGTCATCCTTCCCTGGCGACCTTCCCACCCGGTGTTTGGGAAGATCTACGACTTTGTGATGCACTCTCTGATTCACTTCCAGGTGAGGGGTGATGCGCTCTCTGATTCACTTCCGGGTGAGGGGGGAACCATGGATGCAGCCACTCTCTCAGCTACTTGGAGCAGCGGCCACAGTTGTCTGGGGCTCCTCTGTGATGAGAATGAGCCTTTCGAACACACGTTACCTGGAAGGGAGGTGGCCCTCTCTGTCTTCCTCACTGCCTGCTTCCCCACGTTTTGAATCTTAAAACTGAGCAAGGAAACAGGAAATGGGAGGCCTGAACTTTGAGAATACATCTGGAAATCCCATGGACAGAGGAGCCTGGAGGGCAACCATCTATGGAGTCACACAAGAGTCAGAAGTGACTGAGTGACTAAACAACAAACAACTGAAATATTTGTCCAGAAATTGACCCACTTGCCCAGTGCTGAGGACAGAGTTACTCCCACAGTCATTGACCTCTCCTTCTCCTCCCCCATATCTGAGGGCCACATTGGGTTTTACTTTATTGAGGAGAGTGTTGAAGACCCATGTAATCCATGCCAGTTGGCTTTCCAAACTGGATCATCATCAACAATTTCGACCAGTTCTGTAGACACAAGCTTGGGGACGCAGGAACCTTGAGTGGTGACAGGAACTTCAGAGTAGTTACTAAATCCATGTCCTGTTTGGCGAGGTGGACTTAGCTGTGGGTACAGTACAGCGCTAGTTCACCACAAGGAGACAGGTCAGAGTCAGGCCTGTAGCCATGCATTGTAATGTGTGCTTGCAAAAGTTCTCTCTACTAAACTCGACAAGAGCCTCGTTTTTAAGTTTTTTGGGTACAAAAATTCTTTTCATATCCCCTATAATCAGCATATTCTGCTATAAGTCTCCATGTTAAGGGAAGCAATATATTAACCAGATTAATGAGAACAGTCCTTGTAGCCAAAAAATAGAATCCTTATGAGAAAAAGTCATTCCTGATGGAATATTCTTGGAGCTAAGCCCTGGACATGAGTGGTAGTAATTGTTTTTCCATCGAGCTTTGACTTGCTATTGCCATAGTGAAATATTCCTCTCCAGGTTGTCTATTTGTATTGATTACTAAACAACACAACACACACAAAAAGAACTTCAGCTCCATTTTTCCTCCTCTTTTTAGGGATTCTTCGTGGCCATCATCTACTGCTTCTGCAACCATGAGGTAAGTGTGCATTTCATGTAAGAGTGTCACCTCTTTATACGAAGCCA